>NC_058130.1:167674553-167703529 GCF_016433145.1 Gracilinanus agilis
CTCTCTCTCTCTCTCTCTCTCTCTCTCTCTCTCTCTCTCTCTCTCTCTCTCTCTCTCTCTGTCTGTCTGTCTTTCTATCTCTCCTTTCTCCATCCTTTCTCATTCCATTCAATCAGGCAAACAATTATCAGGCACCTATTTTGGATAGGCTAGGCTAGGAGATACAGAGACAAAAAATGAAATCATTTCTGTCCTCAATCCAGTCTACTGAGGGGCTGTATATAATCTACATTACAGCAAGTAAATGCAATGTTTAGATGATATGATTCCAAGAGAGCAGGAATGCTGATGAATGTGGCCCAGGTTGGGGCAGGCAGAATCAGCACTGGCCTCTAGAAGAAGGTGGTAGCTAGGCTGTGCTTGGAAGGAAGCTAAGAATTTCCTTCCATTGACTTGGTACAACATACATTTCTCTCCTCTGCGTTCTGGGGTCAGAGACGCTAGGAGGAGGAAAATCGGTAATACCTGGAATTGCTCCCAACTTCATGGTGACTGGGATGTAACAAGTGATGATGCAAATGAGGAAAGAGAAGAGAGTGTGGCTCATGGGTTTCTCCCCTCCCACCATTAGCTATTGGTTAAATATCCTATCTGATTCAGACACCGAATTATATTTGTTTCTCTGAGCATAAGCCTCTCCTTGACATGGCTGGTGATTGCTTTTTTAAAACCATGCAGGGAGGCTCTGTTCCTTCATCCACTGATAAGGTATCAGGTGACAGAGGGATCAGCATCCCAGCACATAAATCTGCAACTAATCCTTTGGAATCAATATTTTTCATTAAGAACCTGTGAGAGTTGGCCCATTATGGGGAGAAATCTGTTTAGGTTGACACCTTGATGAAGTTATTCAGTTCAGGGGCTTAAGTCATTGAAAGGTAATAAAGAGTACAGAGCGATCTGGGGTGCTGGTTAGGAGAGAAAACGATAGGAATATTGAGCTTTATTTCAGTGAAAAATTATCCCACTGATTTATTGGGCAACAATGAGATGTTGACCACCTTGGCAGTGGCGGCCAGATGTTACCCATGGAGCATCTCTGTCCTAGGGGGACCGCTGGTGAACCAGAAGAATCCAATTGGTGGAACGCTGGGTAGTAACAAATTTTACATAGTACAAGGGAGAAGTTTTAGGGCCTCTCACATAACATCAGCTCTTCCTCTATGCCTGGGGTGATCTCTTTTGGAAATGTGCCCTTTTATTGAGAGCTAGTAATATTATTAGGTTTATAAATGTCTACTTGCACTTAGTTATGTATTGTTTTAGAAATATAATAAAATTTTCTTTTAAGTGTGTGGATTCTATTTCTCTGAGTTCCCCTCTATGGTTGAGAGAGTGGGACTAGGAGTCTGTCTCCTATTATTTTGGTACAAATTACAAAGACAAAAGTGGAAGCATCCCTGAAACATTAGCTTTTATTATTAAGGGATTCATGCTTCTAGAAAGGCCTAAAGTGCATGACTCCAAAAGTCTCACGTACCTAGATTTTACATTCAAAGAAGCCTGGGAGAGTGGAGAGTCCTAGACAGGGAGCCAGGCAGGGCATCTGAGTACAGCCTTGGTGTTGTTAACTGTTAGCTAAATATCCACTTTCTGCAAATAGCCTTTCCCAGTTCTCCTTAATCTTAGTGTGTGTATATATATATATATATAAATTCTCCTTAATCTTAGTGCTTATATATATAAATTCCCCTTAATCTTAGTGTTTACATATAAATCTCTTTAATCTTAGTGCTTAAATATATAAGCACTTATATACAAATATATAAAAATAAATACATACATATTTGCATATATAAATAAATGTATGTATATAAATGTATACATATGTATAAATAAATATATGCATAGATAAATATATACACAAAATATAAATATATTTTTATATATTGCATCATATATAACAAAAATGTAAAGTGTATATATATGTATGTATATATACACATACTGATATATACATATAATTTCTGTAACTTATTTATATGTCAGGCAGCTATGTGGTTCAGTGGATAGAGCACTGGGCGTGGAGTTGGGAAGACCCAAGTTCAAATTTGGTCTCAGACACTATGTGCCTAAAAGGGAAGGAAATGGCAAACCACTCCAGTGTCCTTACCAAGAAAACCTCAGAGGGAGTCACAAAGTTGGATATGACTGAAAAGATTCAATAACAACTATCCATATGATGTCTCCCCTCGGGGCTGAGAACAGAGATTGGCTTGATTTTTTTTTTTTTGTTGTTGTTGTTGTTGTTATTTGTATACCTAACACTAAGCATAGTTCTTGGCACTATAAATACTAGTTGACTGACCCCAGACAAGTAATTCTAAACTTCAATCTCCTCAGCTGTCAAAGGAAGGGGTTGGTCTAGTTGGTCTAGATCAGTGATTCCCAAAGTGGGTGCTACCGCCCTCTGGTGGGTGCTGCAGCGATCCAGGGAAGCGGTGATGGCCACACCTTTTTTTTGTATTACGTTCTATTCTGAGTTCAATAAATAGTTTCAAAATTTCCAGGGGTGCTAAGTAATATTTTTTCTGGAAAGGGGGCAGCAGGCCAAAAAAGTTTGGGAACCACTGCCCTAGATGATATATAATGTTCTTCTGCCTCTAATATTCAGTGACTCCCTAAGGGGATACAAGGGTGATTCCTCTGTGAAGATTTGCATTTTAAGAATTAATGGGGAAAAGGACTTAGTTCTTCTAGCAAATTCCCTAAGAAAATGGAAAAAAACATAACTCAGCTGTATTAGAACATTGAATGAAAAAACCCAGTGAAATCTTATCATCTCCCTCACCTGTCCCTGAAGAGGAATTTTGTTTTGAGGGAGTTTCTAAGCTAGAAGCCCTGGGCTACTACTCATAGATCAGGCATGACTCTATCATAGAGCCATAGATTTTAAAGTGGAAAAGGACTTTAGCTATCAAATACTCTAATCCTTACCACAAGTATGGCTCCCTTAGTAATAATCACTAATGCTTTAGGGATTGTTTAACTTTTGTCTTTGTATCCCAGTGTCTATCACAATGCCTTGGTATATAGTCAGCATTTAATAAATGCTTGTGGATTGATTCGTTTCTATAAAATTTCATGATTATAAAAGTGCTTTTTGTATAATAGTTCCATGAGATAGATTGTGTATGTGTTAATCATGCCATTTTATAGATAAAAGAAACTGAGGATTTTTTACAAGTTTCATAAGATCTTATAGTTAGGGAATATTGGATCAAGGATTTGAACTCAAGTCCACTGCTTTAGTTAGGGAATATTGGATCAAGGATTTGAACTCAAGTCCACTGCTTTTTCCAGACATGGAACAGCACAACTGACTTTTTCCATTCCCAGATTCACAGTTACAAATTTCAAGGCTCTTTTTCTTTTCCTGGAAGGAGAGCTTGAATTACATTAGGAGAAAAATCACTATGATCTCCTAAAATCCAACTGATCTCAGATAGCAAGGATATTTAGCTGGGGGGTCTAACCACCTCTCTTCCTGGGTAACAGTGCACTGCTTTCCATAGGAATATTTTTATTTCCATTGCTTCTTATTTATAAATAGAAATCCTTGTCTTCATTCTTTCAGTAAATGGCTGTGACATTAATTAGTTAATTAATTGGTTCTCTGGGTCAGTTTCCTCCTTTGCAAAATAAGAATGTTGGACTGGATGATCTCTAAGGTCTTCCCGCTTTAACATTATGTAACTTTATAGGGGAGGGAATTCTTTGACTAAGGATGCATCAGGTCTTCAGGCTTAAATATGAGAGGAAGTTGGAAATACAGCTAATAGTTTCCCTGATTAAAAAAAACCCAACCTATGGGATTTAAGCTGGATGTAAAGAACTCCCCTTCAATGAGAGCTATTTGCTAGGGAAGCCATTGAGTCTCTTCTTGGAGAATATTTAAGTGTTAATTCACTAATTCATTTATCTATTAAACAAATCTTTAACCTATCCAACCTCTTTGGGCCTCAGTTTCTTCATCTGAAAAATGAAGGGTTTAGACTAGATTATCTCTGAGGTCCCTACCTGCTTTAACTCCACGATCCTACAATCCTTCTAGATGCCAGATACAGTGAAGAAAGTTGGAGTTATTAAGACAAAGACAAAGTATTTGTTTTTCTCAGGGAACTTCCATTCTGGTAGATTATTGCGCAGTGCCTCCAAGAGAGTGTCGAGGCCAACTTCCCTGGAAACCGAAATAAAATTTCCATCTGTACCATGCTTCAGGAAAGCACCAGCGTCCGTCGAAACCTTTGAATTTCCCCTCTCTTCATTCACTGTCACCTGGATTCTGGATACCAGAGGGCAGTCTGTGATTACACATGGAAAAGTTTGCACAAAGTTATGTACTAAATGAGGCTTTAAATACTCACTGGCCCATGAATAGAATCATTACTAATGGTTTCAAATGGCATGATCAAGACCATTTCTTCAGCCTCTCAGGCTAGATGAAAATCTGCCCAAATCTTGCGTGAAATTATAAAGTCAGCAAAGTTGGCGTGTTTTCCTTATCCCTCTTTTTGTGTCTCTTCTCACTTCAATTGCCTGGAGCCCTTATCTTGTGAGTTGGAATTGGTTCAACCAGGCTTTACTAGGGGCTTGATCATTCCTTTTTCATATCTCCAACCAACTTTGTGCCCCTGGTAGGTTCTCTTTGGGTTCTCCTCCTTGCTCAGTGACTATCTGAGCTGATAGATTGGAGCATTAAGGGGCTGATAATGGTTTGATGTCTTCCCCCTCCAGATAATATTTGCATTTTAACAGGGGTGTCACAGCTGATTAGTTCTTTTGCTTTACTCCCACCTATTTCTAAGGAAAGGTGGGCTAATGCTCTGCTTTAAATAAGTCTGTGAGCTTCATTGCAGACTGTAGACTACAGTGATACCTAATACTTGAAGATCTTCCGATGAGTTCTTCATGCATGAAGGGAGTTCCTTGGTACTGGAAGTCTCCAAATGGAGATCGGACGTTCACTCCTTTGATGTTATAAAGAAGGTTGATGCTTAGTGATAAGATGGGCTGGGTGACTTCTGAAAGTGCTTCCAATTTAGAAATCTTCTGACTCAATCACCATTACAAGATCATTCCATGTAACCCCCTGACCCTCTTTAGTGCACATAGACCCATGAGTTCCATGTTGTCCATGGGATCAGGAGCCAAAGCTCTGACCCTGGGCAAGGCACATTATGCTCATACAAGAAGAAAAGAGGGCAGAGGCCACTTATAGCTTCAGGATGTTGCGCTTGGGATCTTAGCATCTTCCAGTTAATCTCACCATAAAGTCAGTCTTGGCTTGATGCCTCAATATTTTGATAACTGTAGCAAGCCGAGGTTCCTGGATATCTGGAATCACCAAATAGCCACGAGGGTAAGGATGGGGTGTTACTACTTTAGGCCCTGCTAATAGTCTGAATCACCCAATGGGTAGCCTTCTTTCTATGGTGGTCTGATGATTAGAGGGGTTTTGAGAAAAGGTGAGAGTTGGCTATATGCCTACCAGTGATGGGCAAACTTTTTAAAGAGGGAGCAAAGGAAAGGAAATGCTCATCTGTCCGTCTGTTTCAAAGGCAACTCTTTCCAAGTTTTATTGTATTGTATCCTTCTCATTGTATTCATCAGATTAGGAACAATGTCACACTGCCAGTGGGATAAAACATTTCAGGGGGCCATATCTGACCTGGGGGCCTAGTTTGCCCATCACTGGCCTATACCCATGTATCATAGAGACAATGGGTATTATATTATGTTATTTACATAATTATGTTACATTACATTATTATATCATATAATAAAATATATTAATACAACTGAATAAAAATTGGACACCTCAAAAAATTTAGCAGCTCAATGGGCAATGTATTTTGGGAAAAGGGAAGATTTTTTTAAAGCACCCCTTCAAGTTATTTCTTGTGGGTCAAGTCAGGTCAAATTGACAGGCAATATTAAGCACTTACTAAATGCTAGACACTGCTCGAAGTGGTGAGATATAAAGAAAGGCAAAAAATAGTTCCTCTTCTCAAAAAGCTTATGGTCTAATAGGGAGAGACAACATGAAAATAACTATGTATAACCAACATATACATACACACACACAGGATAAATTGGAGATCATCTCCGAAGGAAAGCACTAAGATTAAGGAGGGCTGGTAAATAATCAATCCACCTATGGGTAAGTGGAAACAGCTCAGCCTCCTTTTTCATGATCCTTTCATTTCTCTCCCCTTTCTAGCATGTCATGGCAATGCTAGGGCTCAGGTGTCATTCTAGAACTCCTGAGGCTGGTAAATTATCATTCTCAATCATTAGTGTCTATAATAATTATTCTCTTTTCCTGGGCTCCCAATGTCTTACTCAGCTCCTTCATCGTGACTTGTCAGGGTGCCATCCCTATTATACTCTCTGGGAAAGGATGATGGTGGGGATCATTATTAAAAAGCACACATATCCTGCTGCTTATCACTGCCTTATGGAATCTAGCTGGTACTATCTGGTGGGAGAGGTAGGGAGGGCAGTCAAGGTTAAGGAGGCAGAAGGCACTGGGTCATGCTGGTAGGCAAGGGATGGCACAGGTTTGCCAGTCAGATAAGGAATGGCCTTGAAAATACATGAAAAGGAGATCTCCCAGGAGGAGAAACTTAGGGAAGATGGAGAAAAAAGAAGAGAGAAAACAGGTCAACTTGGAATCAGTAAAGAATGAGGTTTGATCTGGGTCACTGGCTCTTCTCTCCCTGTTACTCTTTGTAAAGGACTCTACATCTCACTAATATTAAAGCTCACCTATCTATCTTGCCATCCACCCATCCACCCACCCACAAACGTACATTACATACGTGTACATATATACATGTATGTACACATACTCAAATCTACACACATATACACATACATACACACATATCTCAGCATAAATTCCTGCTGGTGTTTCTTGATTCCTGCTAGTGACTTGATTTTAAAAACAAAACACAAAAGTTCACTTATTTTATTCCTATGGTAAAGAAATTACAGATCCGGGCAGTGAGGTGGCTCAGTGGATAAGAGCCTGGCCTGGAGACAGAGATTTGGGGTTCAGATTTGGCCTCAGACTTTTCCTAGCTGTGTGACCCTGGGCAAATCACTTAACCCCAATTGTTTAGTTCTTAATGCCTTAGAACCACTTCTAAGACAGAAGGTAAGGATTGAAAAAAAAAATGCTTACTTACTGACAACCTAGCATGAAGACAAAGATGTGGGCAAATTGGTTAAAAAGTATCTGTATCATGGAGATTTTTGATTATTTAGAACTTATATGAATGAATGAATTGAAAAGGCACTTACTTTGTGCCAAGCGTTGTGCTAAGTACAATATAAATATAAATAATATAATATAAAAATATAAATATAAATACAAAAAGCGAGGTAGCCCTTGCTCTGGAGCACTCACAGTCTAAAAAGGCAAAACAACATAGACGAGAGTGGGAGGAGGGTAGCCTCCTGACACATGCCACTCTTTTGTGAACAACACTTCACAAAAGTCTTTTTTTTTTAACCCTTGTACTTTGGTGTATTGTGTCATAGGTGGAAGATTGGTAAGGGTGGGCAATGGGGGTCAAGTGACTTGCCCAGGGTCACACAGCTGGGAAGTGGCTGAGGCCGGGTTTGAACCTAGGACCTCCTGTCTCTAGGCCTGACTCTCACTCCACTGAGCTACCCAGCTGCCCCCAAAAGTCTTTCTTTTAATAATCAGGAAACCTAAACTTATCAAATATTTTTCCAAATAGTATTAACCCAAGTTAATTGTTTAAGCAAGTGAAAATTCTCTCTCATCTCCAAATGATACTTTTAAAATCCTCATTATCATGGGCTTTGGTGATATGGTACCTATTAAAATGCCCATGGCAGTAGTTAGGTGAAATAATTTAGTAAACATTATTTGAAGATGGGCAGACAGGTGGCACAGTGGATAGAGTGCAAGGCCTGGAGCCAGGAAGACTTATCTTATTGGGTTCAAATCTGGTGTCAGATACTTATTAGCAGTATGACCCTGGGCAAGTCACTGTTTGCTCAGTTTCCTCATTTGTAATATGACCTTGGAGGAAGAAATGGCAAACTGATCCAGTATCTTTGCCAAGAAAACCTCAAATGGGGTCATGGATACGACTGAAAACAAATGAACAGTGATGACCAAATTTGAGGATATTTGAGATTTGATACTTTGTAAATACTTGAATTAAGGTACATGAACCACTTTGTATTGAGAAGCTTTTTTGACATGATATTCTGTATATCCTCATCTAACAACAATAACAATAATTGTTGCCATTCAGCAGGACAGAGGCCGTCTCCCTCCATGTACTTTCTCTATGCTCTCGCCACACATTTGGCCAGACTGGGTTCATTCTGGGGAAACCTGCCACTAATGAGAGGAATTAGAGTCCTTCTTACACACTTTGACTAATTCTAATCCTAACCCAGTGGCATGGGGAAGATTTGCTTAAAATTTAGGTTTGGGCTTATATTTGGGGGTCTTCCCAAAAGTGTTTGTGTATGGTGGGGTCGTGGTGGGGGGTGGTGGGAGTAGAATATATCCTGCATATAATAGGAATCTTGCTTAGGACAGGTATTTATTTTCTATGCACAAGAGAAATGTTAAGCACAAACCATTCACAAGTGAGTTATTGACAAGAAACACTTAAAAGAGGATTCAGTAATTTAACTTATAATTACAGTTATAGTCTCTTGGAAGGATGATATTTAAAGCTCATCAGAATATAAAGGAATTTTCAGGACTGCTGAAGAGGCATCACTCTATTTCACCTGGGCTCTGCACTGTCCCTTGATAAATATTTCCTGGTAAATTGAGTCTGGGATTGAATTTATTCTTTGTGTGATGGTCAGTTTCTTTCAGAGTACTGGAGTAGGGTCAAGGAACTCATTTCAAAGTGTAATTGAACCTCAGGACCTCTGAACCTCACAAAGATGCCTCTAACACTTTGAGTGCCTAACTCAGTTTTAATGTTCAGGTACCTAGAAATAAAGAAAACATGCCTAAGACAAGTCATCAAAGATTCTGAGAGCTCCAGTCATAGGCTTCCTTCAGCAGGATATAAACATTAGCTGCCAGGTGCCCTAAAGTTTCATTTCATCTGAAATGGGGAAAGGGCATTGCGAGAGAGAGGGAAAGAGAGAGAGAGAGAGAGAGGGAGAGAGAGAGAGAGAGAGAGAGAGAGAGAGAGAGAGATACTAGCCCCATGGGAATAGAAGGAAGAGTGGCTCTCCTTTTAAAGCTCCAAAGTCATCAGTTTTTCCTTGTTCTGCTACCAATAAGTGAATCACTTGGTCATTTCAAAGTCCCCAAGTACTGAGTCACATGCATGGTCAGCTAGAAGAAGTCCCCAAAGCTCCCATGTGCTGAGCTAGCATATGTAGTCAACTGGAAGTAGGCAAAAGAGCTCTACCCATTCTTTGTATAAATTCTGGTCATCTTTATTATTGAAGAGGTAGGGTAATAAGCTCTTTAGTCTTGAGTATTTAGAGTTGGAACAACTTTTGTGATCCTTTAGTCTGATATCTTCGTTCTTAGAGATGAGAAAACTAAGCCACAGAGATATTGTGAGCTGCTCAATTTCCTACATGTAGTGAGCTACAAAGGTGAGTTTTGAAACCAAGATCTTTCTTCCAAATCAAGTGTTTCTACTATGGCATACCGCCTTCAATTACTGAGAAACTTTAGTAACATGGAAACTTTACAACATAATGTATTATAAAGGCATTTGGAATCTGGGGGTCTAGGTGCTAGTCTTGATACCTTTTTTGACCATCAGCAAGTAATTTAATCTCATGGGCTTTAGTTTCATTTATAAAATGAGGATATTTATGCTAAATAACCTTTAATATTCATGTTTTCAACCTATAATCTTGGTCTAATAAATCCTGTTTGAGGGTTACTTGATAAATCTGAAATTCTCATGCAAACCTTTCATATAAAACCATGTGCACAGGATTCTGACATTGGTGAGACTTGGCTAACCCCCAAGTCCACTTCAAAACTAAAGAAAAAAGGTAAAGCTATAAAAGTGGGGAAATATATTTGACAAGAGACTCTAAAAGAAGCATCAGCAAATCTGGTGACCAAGAGACTGAAAGGAGAGGGCAAGAGTATCTCAGCATTTCAACATAAGACTGTACAAGGCTTTTTGCTTTGAATTAGTCTCCTATCAACACACTGGTTTCCGTTTCTTTCCTTCAAACTGGTTTCCCTTGTTTGAGGTCCTTATCAGCCAATAAGGTTGTCTTAGACACACTGCTTTGGTACTGGGAATGAAGGCATGACTTAATGGGTGAATGAATAAAGAATTTATTAAGCCCTTGCTATAGGCAAAGCATTGTGCTGTGCACTGGGGATACAAATAGAAAAGTAACAGTCTCTCCCCTCAAACAGCTCCCATTCTAATGGGAGAGACAACACACATGGAAGATTTCACTGATAAGGCAGATGAAAAAGTTCCGTGGTTCTTAGAGTACGGGGCAAATCAGAGAGTAATGTCCCTTCTTTAATGTCATTTACACTGATAAAAATAATATCAATTTTTGTTTTTTTTTTATTTTTTAGAATCTGTCAGAATTGATGCTAAGTATCATTTCCAAAAGAGCTGGAAGAGCCAAGGAATTAGAATTTAGTGACTTGATAAGGGTCATACACCAGGAAGCATCTGAGGCCAGATTTGAATCCAGGACCTTCCTTCTCTAAGCCTGGCTCTCAATTTACTGAGCCACCTAGCTGCCCCTCATATAAAAAAAATCCTTACCTTCTATCTTAGGATAAATACTAAGAATTAGTTCCAAGGCAAAAGAGCAGTAAGGACTAGGAAGTAGGGGTTAAGTGACTTGCCTAGGATCACACAATTAGGAAGTATTTGAGGCCAAATTTGATCTTCCATCTCTAGGCCTGGCTTTCAATCCATTGAGTCACTTTGCTGCCCCCTTGGATCTATGTCTTGAGTTGGGTTTCTACTATCTGTTTGAGACAGAAGGGGTTTGCTAGCCAAGGTCAGTCAGTTCAAGAAAGGGAGTGGGGGGGGGCGGGAAAGTAGGGGCAACTAGCTCTCTAAATGGTCAGTGGAGAAGTTTTAAAAAAATATTTATATATATATACATATACACATACCTACATACAGCAAGGTGGCACAGTGCCAGGCCTGAAGAAGTCAGGAAGACTCATCATCGTAACTTCAAATCTGGTTTTGGATATTTACTAGTTGTGTGACCCTGGAGTGGTCATTTAACCCTATTTACCCAGACTCTCACAGTGGGGAAGTAGTAACCAATGGACTTCACAGGGTTACAGTACCAGAGATATCTGGTAGCTGGGGAGTGGAAGTAGCTTCTTATCCCTCCAAAAGAGGGCTGCAAAAAAGAAGGATGTAGTAGCTTAAACACTCCCTCTCAAGATAACTTAGGATCATTCTTCTTTTAATACAACAGTTCATATATCAGATACACATTAGATATGTTTTCAGTTTTTGAGTTCCTTGGGAATGACTCAATGGGATGGTGAGATCAGGACTGGAGGGCTCATCCTTCTTATCTCTGACTCAGATGAAAAATATATTCATTGCAAGAATGAAAATACTACTAAAGGAAAAAAAAACTAGTTCATTTGGGCTGAGCTGAGTATTATCACAACTTTGGAAACAGTAAAATATTTTTTAAACAACAGTTGGGGTCACCAGATAAAATTATAATAAATTGCATAGGTAAGCAGGGACACAAGCAAATGCTATAAAGTTTTGCAGTGTTGCAAGTTTTAATAGCAGTATTGTCCTGATCTTAGTCTCACTCATGACATGGATATCAAATCTTGGCATTTTAGCCTCTATAACATTTCACATCGGACCCCTTCACTTGACTATGACTTTAATTCAAGTCCTCATCACCTCTTGCCTAGGTTATTGCTATGCCCTCCTATTCCGTCTCTTTGTATTAAGTTCCTCATTACTCCTGCCAAAGTAATTTTAAGCACAAATCTGACTGGAGAGCTCCCCTACTCAAACAATCAGTGACTTTCCATTGTGACCAGGATAACAAATAAACTCTTCTATTTATCTTTTAAAGCTCCACACCATTTGGCCCCAAACACTCTCCAGAATCATTGGGCATCAGTTCCCCTCCAGCACTTATAATTTTTTTCATATACTGTATTATTTCTATATTAGGGAGAATTCCTGAGTCAGGTTTTGGATTTGGTTCCATCCAGTCTACGGATTTTTGTAATCTCTTTGTCCTTGGAAATGTGGCTCTTTCACAGATTCTGGCTAACAGGAAGGTTTTTACAACAATTCTTTTATGGCTTGCTGACAAACAAATCACCTGTCCATCTCTCCATGAGGGGGGAAGCCCTAAGATTTGGTTGACCATCTTCTAATTAGCTGATTACCAATTAGAGATGTCTTGGGATGTTTAAGAAGAAGCTGAATAATAAGTTCCCCAAAAGGACTCAGGCTAGGACTTTCAGATGTCTTTGGAGAGCCAGGAGAATCTTTTGACCATAATTAGGATGTCTTTACTGGTCACTTAATAAATTATTTTGAAATGAACAAATACTGTCTCTCAAGAATTTCAATCATTACAACTCCATGATCCAAGCAAATTGGCCTTCTCTTCTTTTATCACAGTGCTTTTATACTGACCAATCAGCAGGCCTGGAATGCATTCCCACCTGATGCTGCCTCCCTTTGAGCTCCTTTGAGATTCAGCTTAGGTATACTATCTTTTTCATAAAGCTTTTCATGATCTCTCCAAATGCTAGTGCCTTCAGATTGCTTTGTATTAAACTTCTTTGTATATATTTCTATTTATTCACTTTGTAATATGTACTATACATTTTTATATGTACTTGTTGCCTTCCCCTTTAGAATGTAAGTTCCTTTGGGAATAGAGATTGTTTCATTCTTTGTTTTTGTGTTCTCCTAGCACAGTGTCTGACACACAGTAGGCACTTAATAAATACCTGCTGATTGATTGACTCTATTAGCTATCCCTCCCAGCTTCATGTCATTCACAAGTCAAAATGTGTCCCCCAAATCTCAATGCTGTTTTAAGATTTAATGAACATAGGACAGCTCAGTTGCACAGTGGATAGAGTGCCAGGCCAAGAATCAGAAAGACCTGGGTTAAAATTTGGCCTCAGACACTTTCTAGCTGTGGGACCCTGGGCAAGTTACTAAATTCCAGTTGCCTAGACTTTGGTATTCTTCCATCTAATTGATACCTGTGAGCCTAGAATCAGGAAGATCTGGGTTAAAGTCTTCCCTCTGACACTGTGTCCCTGGGAAAGTCACTTAACCTGATTGCCTAGCTTTTGTTACTCTTCTGTCTTAGAATTGATATTAAGTATTTACTATAATATTAATTAGAAGAATTATTCATAGGGAGAGGTTGGAATACTAAACGGTCTAAGATGATATGGGGGGTGGGAAAGAGGGGGGTGAACAGTAGAAGACACCAAGAGAAACTTGAAGGAATAAGAAAAATAGAATATTCTATTACACACAAAGAGGGCATGGGAAGGGGAAGGGATGAATACTATTATAAGAAGGAGAGGAAGAGAGCATTAAGAGGTAATATTTTAAATCTTACTTTCAGTGTAATTAACCCTGAGAGGGAAGAGTAGCTATATCCATTGGGATATAAAACTCTATCTAACCCTACTGAGAAAATCAGAAGGGGTAAACCAAGGGGAGTAGGGGAATGGGGAGGTCATAAAAGGGAGGGAAGAAGAGGGGGGAGGGAATTCATTAGGCCTTAAAAATAAAAAGAGGGGAATAATAAAGGAGGGGTAGAAAGGGAAGTAAATAAATCAAGGGAGGGGACAAGGGTTACTGGCTTAGAGCAAACCACTGGTTTAAAAGGAAATAGTGTAAGAATGAGTGGTAGAACTAGGAGAGGATACCAAAATGTCAGCAAATACACAACTGATAATTATAATTCTGAATGTGAATGGGATGAACTCATCCATAAAACGGAAGCAAATAGCAGAGTAGATTAGAAACCAAAATCCTACCATATGTTGTCTACAAGAAACACATATGAGGCGGGTGGACATACACAAGTTTAAGGTTCAGGGCTTGAGCAAAATCTTTTGGGCTTCAAATGAGAAAAAAGAAGGCAAGAGTGGCGATCATGATTTCTGACAATGCCAAAGTAAAAATAGATATGATAAAAAAGACAGGGAAGGTAATTACATCCTGATAAAAGGTAGTATAGACAATGAGGAAATAACAGTGCTCAATATGTATGCACCAAATGGTATAGCCTCCAAATTCATAAAGGAGAAACTGCTGGAGTTCAAGAAGGAAATAGATAGTAAAACCATACTAGTGGGAGATGTAAATATTCCTCTTTTAGATCTAGATAAATCAAACCAAAAAAATAAATAAGAAAGAGGTAAGAGAGGTGAATGAAATCCTAGAAAAATTAGATTTAATTGATATGTGGAGAAAAATAAATAGGGACAAAAAGGAATATACCTTTTTTTCAGCTGCACATGGTATATTCACAAAGATTGACCATGTAATAGGGCATAGAAACATTGCAAACAAATGCAAAAGAGCAGAAATAATAAATGTAACCTTCTCAGATCATAATGCAATAAAAATAATAATTAGTAAGGGCACCTGGACAGGCAAATCAAAAACTAATTGGAAATTAAATAATATGATTCTCCAAAACCAGCTAGTCAAAGAAGAAATCATAGAAACAATCAACAATTTCATTGAAGAAAATGACAATGATGAGACATCCTACCAAACCTTGTGGGATGCAGCCAAGGCAGTACTCAGGGGGAAATTTATATCCTTGAGTGCATATATTAACAAATTAGGGAGGGCAGAGATTAATGAATTGGGCATGCAACTTAAAAAATTAGAAAGTGAGCAAATTAAAAATCCCCAGATGAAAACTAAATTAGAAATACTAAAAACCAAGGGAGAAATTAGTAAAATTGAAAGTAAAAGAACTATTGAATTAAAAAGACTAGAAGCTGGTATTTTGAAAAAACAGATAAAATAGACAAAGTACTGGTCAATCTAATAAAAAAAGGAAAGAAGGAAACCAAATTTACAGTATTAAAGATGAAAAGGGAGACCTCACCTCTAATGAAGGGGAAATTAAGGCAATCATTAAAAACTATTTTGCCCAATTATATGGCAATAAATATAGCAATCTAGGACATATGGATGAATATTTACAAAAATATAAATTTCCTAGATTAAAAGCAGAAGAAATAGAATACCTAAATAATCCCATATCAGAAAAAGAAATTGAACGAGCCATCAAAGAACTTTCTAAGAAAAAATCACCAGGGCCTGATTGATTCACAAGTGAATTCTATCAGACATTCAAAGAGCAACTAATCCCAATACTATACAAATTATTTGATATAATAAGCAAAGAAGGAGTCCTACCAAATTCCTTTTATGACACAAATATGGTACTGATTCCAAAGTCAGATAGATCAAAAACAGAGAAAGAAAACTACAGACCAATCTCCCTAATGAACATAGACGCAAAAATCTTAAATAGAATACTAGCAAAGAGACTCCAGCAAGTTATCAAGAGGATCATCCACCATGATCAAGTGGGATTTATACCAGGAATGCAAGGTTGGTTCAACATTAGGAAAACCATCCACATAATTGACCATATCAATAGTCTAACAAACAAAAATCACATGATTATCTTAATAGATGCTGAAAAAGCCTTTGACAAAATACAACAACCAATTCCTATTGAAAACACTGGAAAGTATAGGAATAGAAGGACCTTTCCTAAAAATAATAAACAGTATATACCTAAAACCATCAACAAGCATCATATGCAATGGAGATGAATTAGAAGCCTTCCCAATAAGATCAGGAGTGAAACAAGGATGCCCATTATCACCTCTATTATTCAACATAGTACTAGAAACACTAGCAGTTGCAATTAGAGAAGAAAAAGAAATTGAAGGCAATCAAAATAGGCAATGAGGAGACTAAGCAATCACTCTTTGCAGATGATATGATGGTCTACTTAAAAAATCCTAAAGAATCAACTAAGAAGCTTGTAGAAATAATCAACAACTTTAGCAAAGTTGCAGGATACAAAATAAATGCACACAAATCATCAGCATTTCTATACATTTCCAACACATCACAGCAGCAAGAGGTAGAAAGAGAAACACTATTTAAAATCACCCTAGATAATATAAAATACTTGGGAATCTATTTACCAAAACAAACACAGGAATTATACGAAAACAACTACAAAACACTTTCCAAACAATTAAAACTAGATCTAAATAATTGGAAAAACTTTGATTGCTCATGGGTAGGATGAGCTAACATAATAAAAATGACCATTCTACCCAGATTAATTTACCTATTTAGTGCCATACCTATCAAACTACCAAAAAGCTTTTTTACTGAATTAGGAAAAATTATAACAAAGTTCATTTGGAATAACAAAAGGTCAAGAATATAAAGGGAAATAATGAAAAAAATGTGAAGGAAGGGGGCCTAGCAGTATCAGATATTAAACTATACTATAAAGCAACAGTTGTCAAAATGGTATGGTACTGGCTAAGAGACAGAAGGTAGGATCGGTGGAATAGACTTGGGGTAAGTGACATCAGCAAGACAGTGTATGATAAACCCAAAGAGCCCAACTTTTGGGACAAAAATCCACTATTTGACAAAAACTGCTGGGAAATTTGGAAAACAATATGGGAGAGATTAGATTTAGATCAACATCTCACACCGCCCTACACCAAGATAAATTCAGAATGGGTGAATGACTTGAATATAAAGAGGGAAACTATAAATAAGTTAAGTGAACACAGAATAGTATACTTGTCAGATCTCTGGGAAAGAAAAGATTTTAAAACCAAGCAAGAGTTAGAGAAAATTACAAAATGTAAAATAAATGATTTTGATTATATAAAATTAAAAAGGTTTTGTACAAACAAAAACAATGTAGCCAAAATCAGAAGGGAAACAACAAATTGGGAAAAAATCTTTATAACAAAAACTCTGACAGGGGTCTAATTACTCAAATATGCAAGGAGTTAAATCACTTGTATCAAAAAATCAAGGTATTCCCCATTTGATAAATGGGCAAGAGACAGGAATAGACAATTTTCAGATAAAGAAACTAAAACTGTCAATAAGCACATGAGAAAGTGTTCTAAATCTCTAATAATTAGAGAAATGCAAATCAAAACAATGCTGAGGTATCACCTCACACCTAGCAGATTGGCTAAAATGGTAGAAGGGGAGAATAATGAATGTTGGAGGGGGTGTGGCAAAATTGGGACATTAATGCATTGCTGGTGGAGTTGTGAACTGATCCAGCCATTCTGGATGGCAATTTGGAACTATGCTCAAAGGGCTATAAAAGAATGCCTACCTTTGATCCAGCCATACCATTGTTGGGTTTGTATCCCAAAGAGGTCATAGATAAACAGACTTATACGAAAATATTTATAGCTGTGCTTTTTGTGGTGGCAAAAAACTGGAAAAGGAGGGTATGTCCTTCAATTGGGGAATGGCTTAACAAATTGTGGTATATGCTGGTGACGGAATACTATTGCACTCAAAGGAATAATAAACTAGAGGAATTCCATGTGAACTGGAAAGACCTCCAGGAACTGATGCAGAGTGAAAGGAGCAGAGCCAAAAGAACATTGTACACAGAGAGCAATACATTGTGGTAAAATCGAATGTAATGGACTTCTGTACTAGCAGCAATGCAATGACCCAGGACAATTCTGAGGGATTTATGGAAAAGAATGCTACCCATATTCAGAGAAAGAACTATAGGAGTGGAAACAGAAGAAAAACAACTGCTTGAACACATGGGTTGAGGCGGACATGATTGGGGATGTAGACTCGAAACTACCACACCAATGTAACTATCAATAATTTGGAAATAGGTCTTGATCAATGACACATGTTAAAACCAGTGGAAATGTGCATAGGCTATGGGGGGGTAGTTGGGGGGTGAAGGGAAAAGTAAGAGCATGAATCATGTAACCATGTTAACTTTTCTAATAAATAAATATTAATAAATGTCAAAAAAAGAATTGATATTAAGATGGAAGATAAGAATTTATAGAAAAAAGATTTAATGAATATACATGGTGTCCCAGAAGCCTTAGTACATTTTAAAGCTTAAATAGTTTAAAATTGCTCCAAAACTTTGGAGATATCATGTATAGTCATTAAACAATATTCTTTGGGCATGTCATTCAAAATAGCTATGAATCCACCTCACTGTATTTTTACGCAGCCCAAATTCCTTTATTTCATGTACGAGGATATGAAATGTCTTGACTGAACAAGAATAGCATAGGAGTGGAGGGACAAGTATGACATTTATAGCTAATAGCTTTAAAGTAGCTAATAGTTCCAAAGCACTTCGCAATTTACAAAGGGTTTTACATTGATTATCTCATTTGTTCCTCATAAAAACCCTATGAGGTAAGTAATAATAAAATCTAGCATTTATATCGTGTCTTCCTTCAGTTCGCTAAGTGCCTAACACATGTAATTCATTAGATCCTCATAGCAGCCTTGAACAGGAAGTGCTACCATTATCCCCATTTTATATGTGAGAAAACAAAGCAGACAGAGGTCAAGGGACTTGCCTGGTTCACACAACTAGTAAGTATCTTCCTGACTCCAGGTCCAGTGCTCTATCCCCCACACCACCCTGGCTACCTCTGGTATTATTACTCCCAGATAAACCTATAAGGGAGAGAGAGGTACAATCATTTGCCTCAAGTCATCAAGAGGATTTATGGTTGAGCCAGGATTCAAATCCAAGTCGTTTTCCAACCTTGTTATGTAGGGGCAGGAATTGGAAGAGATCCCAAGTGCTTGTTCTTGTTCACCTAAATGCATATCCCAGGTGGATTTCCACTGTAAAGGGCAGGTTTGAATTGTAAGTAATTGAAACACAATAATGGTTCCAGAGAACAGATAATGAAATATACTTCCCTCTTCTCATCAAAGAGGCTAGGGATTACAAGGGCAGAATATTACATGAATTGTCAGGCTTAGTCACTGTATCCATTGGTTTTGCTTAATTGTTTTTCTTTGTTACAAGAGAACATTTAATTCTGGGGTGATGACTGGCTTGGGAAAGTATATCCAGAAATGACAGGGTTGTAAAAACAAAAGGCATTCATAAAATGTATTTAACATTAAAAAATGATTATTCTGCAAGCTTACAGGCATTATACATGCCCACACCTATACCCATACCGAAAGAAAGAAAGAAAGAAAGAAAGAAAGAAAGAAAGAAAGAAAGAAAGAAAGAAAGAAAGAAAGAAAGGAACAAAGGAAGGAAGGAAGGAGGGAATGAAGGAAGAAAAAGAGAGAGAGAAAAAGAAAAAGAGAGAGAAAAAGAAAAAGAAAGAGAGAAGGGAATGAAGGAAGGAAGAAAGAAGAAAGAAAAAGAAAAGGAAGTAATTGTCTGGCCTCTAGACCACAATAGAGACTTTGCCAACAGTTTCCAAGATAGCTAGGTAAAAGCCTCAGATATCCAGATAATTGTCTTAATTTTCTAATTAAGAACAAATGAGATATTATCTATAAAGTGCTAACACATTGTAAGTACTTAATTAATACTTCTCTCCCCCTTCCCCCCAACCTTCTAATTGCTTTTATCAGTAGAAACCTGGTTTCCAGGTTTGTTATCTGTCATATCCTGGTTTAGGTATCATGACATGACTTGGAGGTGCCTCTTTAAATATAAGAAGAGGAAGAAATGAAAAGGCCATTGGAGGCAATTAAGAGATGTTTGTGTCTTCCAGAAAACTGGACTTACTTCAGGTAAGTCCAATTGCTCCAGATTACTTGGCAGCTTGAACTCTTGTCTATATATGGGAGGTTACTTCCAGTGATCATTTCCCTTTTTGAATTTCTATAGTACTCAAGATCTTTCTGTTACTCTCTCAGTAGGTTCTTTCCAGGCCATCTAGTTCCACCTGGACCCAATTTAGAACCCTCTGTGTAACGTACCTGAAACACATTCATACTTTCTCCCCCCGCCCCACTACCTCCCACCTCATTCATGGACAGCTCTTACTGTTAGGAAGTGTTTCTTTATATCAAGCCCAAATCTGCTTTTCAGGAACTTCCACCTATTATACCCAGAACAAATCTAATTCCTCTTTCATTTAATATCTCATCAACCACTTCAAGACAGCTGAGATGTCTTTCCCAAACCTTTTCTTCTCCAGGATAAATATCACCAATTCATTCAATAGTTCCTCATATGGCATAATCTCCCTTCCTCTCATTGGATAGATCACCCTCTTCTGGATGTGGCCTACCTTTTCTGCCTTTCTCAAAATGGAGGGACTAGATGCAAATTCAGTCCTATGAAGGAGTAATACAGCTGCAATATTACCTCTCTCTTATACTATGCCTACAGGTGGCTAGTTGGCATAGTGAATGGAGAGCCAGGATTAGTCAGGAAGACTCATCTTCCTGAATTAAAATATGGCCTCAAATATTTACTAGCTATGTAACCTTGAGCAAGTCACTTAATCTTGTTTGCTTCCATTTTCTCATCTGTAAAATGAACTGGAGAAGGAAATGGAAAATCTATCTAATATCTTTGCCAAGGGTAATGAAGAACTGGACACAACTGAAATAATTGAACATCAACCCACTATACCTCTTTCAATTCAGTCTGGAACAACATTACTTTTTTTTTTAGCTGTCCTGTCACATTTTACTGTTGACCCTTTATAAATTTACTGTTCACTTAACATATCCACCTCCACCTTCAAATATCACACAGGAACTGTTATCTATTCATAGCTTCCTCATTCTGCATTTGTGAGGTTAATTTTTTGAATCCAAATGTCAAACTTTGTATTTATTCCTATTATATTTAATCCAATTCAGTTCAATGATCATTCTATACTGTTGAGTATTTTTAGATCCTGATTTAATTATGTAACATGTTAGCTATCTCTCTCAGATGTGTTCCACCTAAAGATTTGATACATATGGTAGTTTTATTTTCATCCAAGTCACTGAGAAAAACATTGAACAATACACTGTCAATAGGTCCCTGGCCTATTCCACTGAAAACCTTTAAAGTTAACATCAATCTGTTCCTGTTAATAATTGTAGGTCTTTAGGTCTGGTCATTCAGGCAGTTTAAAATTCTCTTAATGATTCATTCATATCTTTCCATATTAACCATCAGAACTATATGAAAGACCTTACCACACAATTCTTGATTAAAGAATTAAAATGTTAGATTTCTTCACAAGGCTCCTTTTTGATGTTTCATCTTATCATGATGTCTGCCTTGTGTTTTTAAAGGTTATTCTATCAGAATATAGACTCTACCTCTTCTGTCTGAAAAAATTTTCTTGTTATATATAAGTTTATTTCCAGTAGGTTAGCTAATAAGTGATGATTCCTTTGGCCATGCCAATCCACAAAACAAGAAAACCTACAAAATGACTCTTTATCCTGTAGCTTTCTATATAACAGTGATAGGTGGCAGACTGGTGGAAAGAAGGGCAGAGGTAAAATTCTTTTTACATTGTCTACAAATTTTGATTCTACTGTAAGATTGCTGTCTAATGATCAGTTAACATGTTAATGGAGTAACTGAACCATATTAAGATTAAAATTCTTTCTGTAGAGCTGTCCTGAATTTCTGTGTTTTCTTCTGGTTTTCCTTCTTTCCTCTTCTGTCCTTCTAACCTTCTCCATGCTATTATACAGAGGCTTATTTCCAGTAGATTAGCCACTAAGTGATGAATTCTTTGGCTATGCCAACCTGTGAAACAAAGAAAAATACAAAATGCCTCAAATTTTAGTTTCTGGGTGAAGGTCAAAGGATCTTCATCAACAACATGACTTGTGGCTGGATTTCTCTACTTCTGACATAGTTTGATATCAGTGAGGTTCCTGAAGAATCTTGGAAGTTAGGTTAGGAGTACTAACTGACCAGGGGTATACATGCCTGAGATTGTGAGTAATCTTTATTTTTTCTATTCAAAGTTTTAAAAAATCCTTTACTTGTGTCTTAGAATTGATATTAAGTATCATTTCTAAGGAAGAATAGTGGTAAGGGCTAAGCACCTGGGGATAAATGACTTAACCAGGGTCACACAGCTAGGAAGTGTCTGAGGCCACATTTGAATCCAGGACCTCCTGTCTCTAGGCCTGACTCTCAATCCACTGAGCTACCTGACTGTCCCCTTTACAACTGGTTTTTGATACATCTCTGTTTTAGTACACATACTTAACATTTGGTGTCTTCAGTGTAGGTACTTGTTGTCTAGTGGAAGAGAAACTTGTGATGGACTAACTCTCATAATTAGCCTCAAGATGACATAGAATTACTTATATTTCTAAGAAATGATTCTCAACCAGTGATCTATCTGATTAGCATTAGCAATATTAAGTATCTTGACAGTAGCCTCGGAAGAAGCTACTATTATCTTGAAGGGATGGTTCAAAGATTGAGTAAAAGTTAAAAAGAAAAAGAATAACCTGAAGAATTTTAGTATAAAAGTTATGAGATTGTGTTTCAAAAAATATTAAGACATTGTATTTGGAGCCAGAAAGATCTATATTCAAAACCAGTCTCAGAACTTTACTTTGTGATCCTAGGTAAGTTATTTAAACTCTGTCTCAGTTTTTTCATCTGCAACATGAGGATACTAATACCCTTATGCCACCCAGGATAGTTGTAAAGATAAAATGAGATGATATATGTCAATTTATGATATATGTAAATTTAAAGTTTTGCAAGTAGACAGGACATCAATAAATCATAAATGATACAAATAATTCTTCAACTTGGGAAAAGAGCTTCCCAAGATGGAGGTTGCACTTATTTCATTGTACAATGTGTAAAAATACCAATCTTATTGGTTACTGGGAACATCCTGTAGATACTTCTGCTAAGTCTACCCAAGATAGCTGGCATCCCATATTTTTATTCGATTACAAAAATCAAGTATTTTATCCACCTGTGTAACAGTCTGCTCAACATTAGGCATACATACAAGAACAATAATAAAATAGTTAGTGACTTGTTGCAGAATGATTCCCATCTGAACTCCATGAAATTTAAAATGAGAATAAGAATAGTAATAATAATAATTATGATAATAATGGCTTGTTCCACCATTTAGTCTCTCTTCACATAGAAATTCATATCTCCCTAGTACCTTGGACAGCGAAGTGTGACACAGCAGTCCCTGTAAGGCCCTGGCTAATGAAGAAGATCACCCAGGAAAAATGGACTGCCCCTTGAGTTGTGGGTGAGTTGTGTGCATATATATCTTGGAATGACATTGTAGATAGATAATGAACTGGGTCTAGAACTGAACCGGAGGAAGAGTGGGCCAGTTTGGGAAATTGTGTGGGATCTACTGTGGCTTTGAATTTCTCTTTCAAAAAAACTCATCTTTTAAAAACCAATATTTTTCTGGTGGTACAATATGGCTTTAAATTATGAAACACTATCATTTCCAAGCAATCAAAATTGTGGGTCACTAAAAGGGCAATAAAGAGAGACAATTGGTTGGAATAAATGGGTTGCAGTGTATTAATACACTGACAGATTACATGAGAAAAAGCAACTCTGGTCCTCTGACTCTAGAACCACTGTTTTTAATTCACTCTATCATACTTACTCCATATATAAGAGAAATGAAATTTGTTCACTAGAACTCAAAAGCAAAGTGTATACTCCTTGTGGGCAGGGACTGTTTATTGTATGTATTCCTAGTTCCTGATACATAGAAGATTCTTAATTAATGCTTGTTGATTGATCATGTTAGCCTATGGAGTGACCTGAACAAATCATGGTTACTTTTGGAAAAGTCTGAATTAAAATTTTTCTTACTTTTTTATATATTTTTACCTTGGGAACAGATTCACTCCAAGACCACCGATGGAGACTACTACCAAGTATTTCTTGGTCTCAGAGGTGAAATGGAGGCTGAAATTTTGAGTTTACCACAATCACCTCTTCTAATGTCTTCCCCTTGGAGGCTGCCTTGATTCCTGGCTTTCATCTTGTTGAAACTTATTTAGATCTAGTACTTAAGCACCTGGACAGGGCAGTCAGTCAGCTTCTTTCTCCCCTGAGGAAAATGTCTCCTCTCAGTATGTCAACAGCCTTACCCAGGAGTCTAAGAAGAGTCAGGCCTAAAGCACTGTTTTGCTTTGTAAAAACTGTCACCAGGGAGCATTTCCAATGTGTTTTCCAATAGATCTCCTTTATTATAGCTTGCTTTGGGGTTGTTCTGATTTGCATTTTCTCTCTCTCTGGCACCTAAATATCTGGAAAAGTTAAGGTAAAAGTAGGCATGCGCTACAGCAGAAAACTGTTTCAGATGGTTTATAAGAATATCTTTTATGAGCTATTCTTCTACCTCTTCCCCTACCTTGAATGGGCATGAGGTAGATTACTTCATTATTTTGTAAGAATTTAAAATCACTAAAATTAAAAATGTGGTAGAAATAGAGTTTCATCCCAAGTTTCCTTCCCCTTTTCAAGTTGTAATTCTTCCCATAGGTGACATCAACCTCATATCCTTGTCTCATGATCATCTTCGTATGGGGCACAACCTTTAGGATCTGCTGCTCTGGCACCCTTCTCTTTGAGGTCTGACTGCCTGTTTCCCACCCCAAACTTCTGAGAGATTGAGAAGACTTTCTGGGGTAGGGACTGCCTCCTGGTGTGATTGCACCTATAATGAAAGGGGTCTCTCCTCTATATTCCTCTTCTACCTACTTCCTACTGAAATTTGCTCCAGGCACAACAATAGTTAACTTTAGTTCTGCTTCATCTACCTTTGCCAGCAGTTAGTAGGTACTGACAGTAAATTAAAATTGTAAAATGCAGAGCAGCTAGGTGGCTTGGTGGATAGGGTGCCAGGACTGAAGATGGGAGATAGGGGTTCAAATCTTGACACAGATACTTCCTAGCTGCATGACCCTGAGCAAGTAATTTAACCCCAGTTGCCTAGCTTTTATAGTGCAACTGTCTTGGAATTGATATCAGTTCCAAGATAGAAGGTAAGGTTTAAAAAAACAGATTGCAAAATGATGGTCAAACGTGACTAGCTGGAGTTTATTTGAAAAGACCTTGGGATTTGGGGGGTGGGGCGTTAGACCAGGACGAGTCAAAAGTTGGGCATTGGAGAGAGTGCCAGGTCTGGAATCAGGAAAATTCAAATCTGGTCTCACATACTTACTAAATTTGTGACCCTGGGCAATTCACTTAACTCTGTTTGCCTCAGTTTCCTCATCTATAAATGAGATGAGCTAGAGAGAAGGAAAAGGCAAAACACTTCAGGATCTCTATCAAGAAATCCCCTAAGGAGATCCCAATTTTTGAGACAAAAATCCACTATTTGACAAAAACCGCTGGGAAAACTGGAAAACAGTATAGGAAAGATTAGGTTTAGATCAACATCTCATACCCTACACCAAGATAAATTCAGAATGGGTGAATGATTTGAATGTAAAGAGGGAAACTATAAATAAGTTAAGTGAACACAGAATAGTATACTTGTCAGATCTTTGGGAAAGGAAAGATTTTAAGATCAAGTAAGAGTTAGAAAAAATTACAAAATGTAAAATAAATAATTTTGATTACATTAAATTAAAAAGCTTTTGTACAAACAAAACCAATGCAACCAAAATTATAAGGGAAGCAACAAATTGGGAAAAATCTTTATGACAAAAACTTCTGACAAAGGTCTAATGACTCAAATTTATAAGGAGAAAAGTCAATTGTACAAAAAAATCAAGCCATTCCCCAATTGATAAATGGGCAAGGGACATTAATAGGCAATTTTCAGATAAAGAAATCAAAACTATCAATAAGCACATGAGAAACTGTTCTAAATCTCTTATAATCAGAGATATGCAAATTAAAACAACTCTGAGGTACCACCTCATACCTAGCAGATTGGCTAACATGACAGCTAAGGAAAGTAATAAATGTTGGAGGGGATGTGGCAAAATTGGGACATTAATGCATTGCTGGTAGAGTTATGAACTCATCCAAACATTCTAGATGGCAATTTGGAACTATGCCCAAAGGGCACTAAAAGAATGCTTGCCCTTTGACCCAGCCAAACCACTGCTGGGTTTATACTCTAAAGAGATCATAAGGAATCAGACTTGCACAAAAATATTTATAGCTGTGCTCTTCGTGGTGGCAAAAAATTGGAAAATGAAGGGTTGCCCTTTAATTAGGGAATGGCTGAACAAATTGTGGTATCTGTTGGTGATGGAATACTATTGTGCCTAAAGGAATAAAGAACTGGAAGAATTCCATGTGAACTGGAATGACCTCCAGGAATTGATGCAGAGTGAAAGGAGCAGAGCCAGAAGAATATTGTACACAGAGATTGATACACTGTGGTACTATCGAATGTAATGGACTTCTCTACTAGCAGCAATGCAATAATCCAGGACAATTCTGAGGGACTTTAAGAAAGAACACTATCCACATTTAGCGGAAGAACTGTGGGAGTAGAAACACAGAAAAAAAACAACTTCTTGATCACATGAGTTGATGGGGATATGATTGGGGTTACTGACTCTAAATGATCACCCTAGTGCAAATATCAATAATATGGAAATAGGTCCTGAACAATGACACATGTAAAACCCAGTGAAATTGCACATTGGCTATGGGAGGGTGATGAAAGGAGGGGAGGAAAAGAACATGAATCTTGTAATCATGGAAAAATATTCTGAATTAATTAAATAATAATAAAAAAGAAATCCCCCAAGGAGGTCACAAAATATCAGATATGACTGAAACAACTAAACAAACATAATGAGTCAAAAGTATCATATAATACCCTAAAAAAATAAATGTCATCTTAAAGGGAGAAAGTGTCCAGAACTGGGGAAGGGAGAGCTCTACTCTATTATTCCCTGGCCAGACCTAATCTGAAGTATTGCATTTGTAGGAGAGTATCCAGAAGAGGGTGACCAGAGCAATGAAAAGACCTTGAGATCATGTCATTTGAAGAGTCATTGAAAGAACTGAGGATGTTTGGCTTGGAGAAGGCTGAGATGGGAGAATGTAGCTATTTTCAAAGACTTGAAGCTATCATGTGGAAAAATGATGAGACTTTTCAGCTTGGTCCCAGGGAACAAAACTAATATTGAGCAATGGATGGAAGTGGCAAAGAGGAAAATGGAGGCTGATGTGAGGTGGAGGGAAAAGATCCTAACAATTAGATTTATCCCAAAGTGGGACGTATTGCCTCTAAAGGTAGCAGGTTACCACTCTCTGTAGAAAGAGGTAGACTTTAGAATTTTTTTGATCTCATGGAAGACCTTGAAAATCAATCATTCTTGGGGCAAGCAGCAGGAAAATACCTTAGAGCAGGGGAGGACAGGCTGGGGAAGAAGATCACTCTAACATGCCACATGGAAGCTTCCTATTTTAGCTAATTATTCTTACCAACTAGTTTCTAATCTCTATTGTTTCTCTATTGCCAAAGGAATGTGTTGTCAGCATCCTCCAAGTTCTTCACCCTATATAAATTCAGTGGCTTGGAGCTTGGGGATTCCTATGCAGGTATGGGTTATACAAGATGGCCTCTGAGATCCTTTCCAATTCTAAAATTGTGTGATTTACTGATTTTGGAAGGCAGTAGATGCTGGAGTGGGGAATATTATTTTCTCAAGGCAGACAGTTTTTTCCTGAACTCCAGTGGGTTCATTGCTAAATCTTTGGGGTTATCACTATGAATCCACCCCCAACTCTTATGGGGGGCAGGGATTAGAGCAGAGAAATTCACTAAGGCATTGGGACATGAATATACTGTTTTGTACCTCATGAATTCATTCTGACTCCAGATCCCAAATCAGATTCACAGATGAGAGCCCAGAGAGGGTGGGATCCTCGTCAGCAGCTTTCTGCCTCCTACCCTTTGAACTAGCTTTCCTGTTCTGTAAATATGTGTCTGTGTTAGCCACATTTGTTTAATTTATAATGATAATTACAGCTGTAATAGGCTTCTCTCCTTTTTCTCCATATGTCTCCTCCTACCAAGTACAGGAATAATGTTTTCTAATTACTGAAAACAGGCCTCTTCCCTGGTTGCTTGTGGGGATGATGCAGGCAGACCTCCCAACTCAGTTGATTTCCTTGCAGGATCTGAAGCTTAGCCTTGGGAATGCCCAGAAGCAAAATCCTGCTTGGGTTTTAGAGCCTGGGCAGCCCCTGAGTCAGTAACTCAAACTGAGGAGGAGCAAATGTTTAGTACTTTAATGATGCAGCTTCTAAGTTGAGGCAGCCTCAGCCAGGCAGCAGAAAAGCAAGAGTCGGGAGGATCTCCCTCCACTGATCTGGTTGTTTCTTAAAGGATGCTGGGTAGTGGCTAAAGGCAATTGGCAGTTCATGCTCTGCTGATTAAACAGTTCATTGCTTGCTAAAACAAGCAAAGATGGTTCAGGTGATCAGAACTTCTGAACTAAGTTCATAGGAGAGATGCCTTGTAAAAACTGGCCAACCTCAAAAATATGGCACCACTTCACCTTGTTCTCCTCTTCTTCCTCTACCCCTGCTCCTCCAACCTGGTGACTTACCAGGGGACTTTTTTTCCCCAAACAAGACATGTGATTTCACTGAAATCAAGATCTCCCTGAGAAGAAATCCCTTCTGTCAATGTAGGTCAGCATCCTCTCCACCATTTTTAGTCTCAGATAGTTGCCTAGAAACATTGTTCAGTGACTTTTCTAAGATCACACTGCTAGTATGTATCAGTGGTAGCACTTGCATATAGGACTGCCTCTCTCCAGGTCCTGATCTTCAGAAAAAAACAGTATGATACAGAGGAGAAAGGTTTTGAATTTGGATTTCAGTCTGCTTCCTCCCTCCCTTCCTTCCTTCCTTCCTTCCTTCCTTCCTTCCTTCCTTCCTTCCTTCCTTCCTTCCTTCCT
>NC_058130.1:167703885-167724036 GCF_016433145.1 Gracilinanus agilis
CCCTCCTTCCCTCCTTCCTTCCTCCCTCCCTTCTTCCCTCCCTCCCTCCTTCCCTCCCTCCCTCCAAAATATACTCTGATGCTTCAAGGAAGTGTTTCACATGTTAACATACCCTGAAATGCAAATATATAAAAACATACTCTCACACATCATAAAATGCTTCCACATGTTAACACATACTCTGACATGCAAATATTGATAGTACATTTTCTATCATGAGCCAAGAAGAGTGTTCACACACTATCATATAGGCTCTGACTCACAAACACAAAAATGCACATGTATACACTAGGACGTCCTTTCACATGTTAACACATGCTTGGGAATAAACATGCAAACATACTCTTATGCAGCAGGAAGTACATTCACATGCTAATACATGCTTTGACATGCAAACAAAAACACATTCTGAAGGTCGGGAAGCACTTTTACACACTATCACATTCTCTGACACATGAAGATACGCAAGTTGCTCTCTCACACTTTGAGAAGCACAATCACACATTAACACATGCTATGACACACAAACATGCAAAATGCATTTTGATGCTCCAGAAAGTGTTTTCACAAGCTAGCACACACATTGACACACAAATGAACAAAAATGTACTTTCATGTGCCACAAAGGCTTTCAAACATCAACACAAACTCTGACATGCAAACACATATAAACACAATCTCAAGTGCCAGGAAGTGCTTTCATATGCAATCACATGCTCTGACATGCAAAGACTAAAAGACATGCCATCATTTACAAGGAAGTGTGTCCACATTCTAAACTAGGCTCTGACACATAAAGGTGCACAAACACACTAACATATACCATGACACACAAAGATGAAAAAATGTAATCTGATAGGCCAAGAAATGCATTCATATGCTATCACATGATATGACACACAGGGAAACACATTCATAAGTTAGCACATACTCTGAATAGAAAACATGGAAAAATGCACTATCACATGCACATTCACACACTAAGATACACTCTGCTTCACAAAAGCACACAAATGCACTCTGATGTGCCATGAAGTGTCTTCACATGTGAACACATACTCTGACATTCCAGGAAGTACATTCATATGCTGACATGCTCTGACATACAAACATACACTTATGAGCACCTGAAAGCACTGTTACATGCTAATACACATGCAGATATGTAAACATACTTACTGAAGTGCTTTTACATGTAATTACATGCTCTGACATGCATAGATGCACAAAGGCACTTACTGAAGTGCTTTTACATGTAATTACATGCTCTGACATGCATAGATGCACAAAGGCACTCACTATGCTATGTATTCACCCGCTAACACTATGCTCTATCTATTTTATTTGTTTTTCCCCCATAAAACCAACTCATAGTCTTATTTATTAATTCAATAGTTCTCTTTCCATTTTATTAATTTCTCCTTTGATTTTTAGTATTTCCAATTTAGTCTTTAATTGGGGATTTTTATTTTGTTCTTTTTCTAGTTTTTATTTTTAGTTGCATGTCCTATTCATCATCTGCTTTTTCTCTATTTTGTTGATATAGGCACCCAGGAATATAAATTTTCCCCTGCACACTGCTTTGGACAGCTCTTATGTTAGAGGAGTTCTCAGTCTAGTCGGGCGGGGGAGGCAACAAATTATATTCCAAGATACTTTGGAGAGAATCAGACATTAGAATGAAGGCAGATTGGGGAAGGCTTCCTACAGAATGTGGCATTTTAGCAAGGTCTTGAAAGCAACATAATATTACTATAATCTATCTTTCCAACATGACTGGAAATGATACCTAAAGAATGGTTGCTGGAACAAGAGGTAATGCTAGAATGGTATGGAAACTTGGGGGAAGGAAAAACCAGGGAGGAATGCCACATTGGAGGATTTTGGACAATCATCCCTATTCATTTCTTCCCCTCCCATAAGCTTCTTGCCTGAACAAAAAAGGCACAGATAATGCATTGCATGGCCTCAGTATCCACCTATATTGACTACTAAACACTTCAACTATAAAGGGCCCTGGCCTTAATTGGGTCCCCTAAAGGTGAAGATTCTAGAGTCTTCAGAGGATGCTCAGAAGCCTGTTCAACTATTTGACTCACCTCCCTTTTCCCAGTCAACCTCAGAAATATCTTTCCTGGGGCAGCTTGGTGGCTCAGTGGATAGAAATACCAAGCCTGGAGCAAGAAAGACTTGGGTTCATGTCTGGCCTCAGACACTTTCTAACTGTGTAACAAATCATTTCACCCTGTTTGCTGTAGAGATTAAAATTAATATTCAATAACTAAGGTATTATATTTAATAAAGTTTTATTAATAATAAACTAACGTAAAAGCTAGAGTGAAAAGGTGCTAAACTAACTTTAGCCATGCTTGTGAAGAGGAAAGAAAGAGGGAGGAGCTACAGAACTTATAAAGCAATAACGTGACCATGCAAACATGGAGGCACAGGAGAGATTAAAGGGAATTTGGGGAAATACTAAGGGACTTCTGGGGATGAAGTCCAAGGTTCAAAATCTCCATTTATACATCCCCCTCTGTGATCCTTTGGGAGATCAGTCTCCCCAATGGATCATGAAAACATGATCAACTTAAAAATTGCAATAATTTATGGATAAAAGGAAAAGAGAACAAAATTAATGATTACTACATTGAGAAAAAGCCAATTTGTGTGCATTCCCCTTTGGCATAAAAGTATACATTCAAAACAAATGCTTTCAACCCCCCATAATTCAGTTTCACATCCAAAAGTTCACTTTGAATCTTCTGGTACAGTGTGTGGTCTCTGCAAGCATTTTCATGGCACCTTCTCCAAACAGATTTGTCTTCTGGATTCTGGGAGGTAGCAAGTTTCATATTCTAATATTGCTCAAATTTAAATCAAAGTTCACAACAATAACATAGTCCCCCCTGAGGTGGATAATAACACAGGATGACTCAGGGATGCATGGCTGAGTTATGAGGTATGTGAATCAATTGGCAAAAGAAAATAAAAAATATCAAAAAATCCAAGTAAAAGAGAAAAAATAATTTGTGGACGAAATATAAAATGCCAAAGTCTTATGTCTAAAAAATCTAAGTAAAGGAAAAACAAACCCATTAACAGGCCCTTGAATCAGGGCCCAATTGAAGTGATTTATGTAATTATACACTTACCCAATCAGTAGCCAAGACTACAGAAAGTTTGCCACACTATGAGTGACAGAAAAGGGACTAGATTGTAGGAGCCAGAATGGCAGTGAAAGTGAGGTGCTTGTTAGGGCTCAGAGGAAGTCCAGCCTCTGGCATATGTCAAAACAGCTGCAACCTTGAACCCCAAACAAATTCAAGTTCTCTTGTCTTGGCTCAAAATTATATCAATCCCACTAGGATTGGTCCTTTCGATCTTTGTGTTCTCTAGGCACTATGCAGGTTAGCTTTGTGCTTCTTTGGCACTGTGCAATGGCTCTTTTTATATTCATTCTTTTGGAATCAGACAGAATCATTAATCGAAGTCCCAAAATTATTTTTAAACAATCAATGGCATTATTCTATACTTTAAAGCATTTTTGGGTATGCATTAATATTAGAACAAATGCATTTTAAACTTATATTACTTCAAAATAAAAAAGACTAATATTGATTATATGTACTTCAAAGTACTCAAATACTATATGAAAAAGAATAATAAAAATGCTTTAAAATTCAAAAATATATAGCTTATAATCAGTGATACACTGTGTCAGCCAAGGAAAGGTAGATTATAAAAATTCCTCATCAAAAAATGAGATCCATTTCCTTTTTAAACTTTGCCATAGGGGCAGCTGGGTGGCTCAGTAGATTGAGAGTCAGGCCTAGAGATTGGAGGTCCTAGGTTCAAATATGGCCTCAGACACTTCCCAGCTGTGTGACCCTGGGCAAGTCACTTGACCCCCATTGCCCACCCTTACCACTCTTCCACCTAGAAGCCAATACACAGAAGTTAAGGGTTTACATTTAAAAAAAAAAATCTAAACTTTGCCATAAACTACTGTGTGAGTGCAAATGATTTTTACAAAATAGCAGATTTAAAAACAGTAATATAGTAGATAATGCACCTTCTAAGAAGTACCAAAGTCCCCAAAATTCACAATACCCCAGTTATTGACAATAGTAAACAAACTCATTATTATACAGGATTCACATGAGTTTCTATATAGCTACTTGCTGTGTGATATTTTAAAAAACTTATGAACTGATGTATACTTGTCACAAATCTACAGATATAGGAAATCTTTCAACCGTGGCAACTGCCGATGAAAACCTATTTTGGGTCTCTAACATCACCAAGAAATCTAGATTGTTCTGGTGGAAAAGTAGAATAAGCTGAAGAGTTAAAACTATTAAATGATCCAGAAGCCACTTGCTACCTGGGGAATGCTCCCTCTTGGTAGCCTTGTAGGGGTACCACGCCCTAGGAATACTTTCCCAGCTCCTCTGGTATGAGACTGTTATGTCTCATCCATTATATTTTTTATAAATGAGGAGGTGAGGGCATATAATAATCACTTTAGCTACTAAATGGACCCTTTAAAAACAAGTGAGATATTTAGCTTATTAAATTTCCTGTATACACAGGTTGTAACAAGTTTTGATGGAGTCCATCCATTATCATATATGTGACAATTAGCACAGGCAAAAAGGAAGAAAAGGCTATATAAGCAACATATCACCTAGATAGATCAGATGGACTTGTGGGCTGTTACAACTTAAAAAAATTTTTGTGTAAGATTCACAATGATGTTCTTCAATATAGCCATAGGGGAAGGGTACAAAATAATCATATAACAGAAAGATATTAATTTAGATTGATACAGGTAAACTTAAAAAAAATTAAATCTTAAAGAAATCAACAACACAATAATATAAGCAAATGACAAGGTACGAGCAGTGCAGCCAAAAATCCTTTTAACCAATTCCAAAAGACTTGTTCACTATTTTGAAGGGCAAAGCTGAAAATGATTAGCAAGAAATAAACTTCCAGATCTCTTTTAAGGTTCTTTCTCCTCCCCCATATATTTATTTGCATTCCTTTTATCAGAGCTCTGGATTACCTCATGTATCCACTGGGCAGAATCTCCACTCTGCCACTCTGCATGTTGAGAGCATTTAAGACTTTCAAAACTTTGTCAAAATATTTCAGTTTGGTCTGTTGCAGCTTAAGCAACATAGTTTGCTGCATATTGTTGTGGAGAAGTAGTCAGGATGGTAAATAGCCAGTAAAAATACAAACTGCTAATGAAAAGATCAAGCAGAGCCAATATGTACTAGTTAGCTCTATGAAGTCAAACTGCAAAGATTCAAGCAGGCTTTGCAATAGCATTTCCCCCTAAAAAACAACTGAAGGGGTACTTAAATTTTTGATTGATTAACTTAAAATTTGCTGATTGATAGACAAAGAGAGTTTGATTCACTCTTCACACCTGGGTTGGCTTCACCAGATGGAGTGGTTCCTCTTATTCTCTCCTCTCTCTCCTCATTTTACACTTTGGTAAATGAGAGGACTAAGTTGAATGATGTCCATGTTCTCTTTTACATCTAAATTCTTAAGGCTTACAGGCTTAAATAACCATCCTTCCCAGGCATAGTTTCATTTTTAAAGGAAAGTATTTTGGGTGGGAAAGGTAGGAGGAGTGCTCTTCTATAATTTCCTGAGTAAAAGAAACTCTCTTCACCCATGAGGCAGGCTTGGCAACTTAGCTCTAACAGAGTTGTAATGTAACTCAGAGAATGAGAATGATGGATGACTTTGTGGGAATCTATGCTAGGTGTTTTTTTATTTTTTTTTATCCTGGGACTCCATTCTAGGAGCATAGGGCCACAACCAGTAGGCAATGGGTCACACAGTCGCTCAGGGTCACCCAGCTGGGAAGTGTCTGAGCCCGGGTTTGAACCTAGGACCTTTCGTCTCTAGGCCTTGATCTCAATCCACTGAGCTAGCCCAGCTGCCCCTACTTTAGGTTGCAGTTTCTTTAGCAGATGTAGTTTTTACAGGGTGGGGTTGCTAGCCCCATGCCCAACCCTCCTCCTTTTTCATCCGGCTGGGGACCCACCCGTCCTTGGCCCAGGAGTGGTAAGGGTGGGCAATAGGGGTCAAGTGACTTGCCCAAGGTCACACAGCTGGAAGTGTCCGAGGCCGGACTTGAACCTAGGACCTCCAGTCTCTAGGCCTGGCTCTCAATCCACTGAGCCACCCAGCTGCCCCTATATTTCATTAGTTTTAGAGGGTTGTTTAAAAGCATTCTGAGAAGGTAACTGACTTAACTTAAGTCACAAAGCTAGCACTTGAACCCAAGTCTTCTTCATTCAAAGACTTAGGTACTTTTTTTAACCTTTACTTTTTGTCTTAATAACTCTAGGACAAAAGGATAAGGGCTACTCAAATGGGGGTAACTGACTTGCCTAGGGTCATAAAGCTAGGAAGTATCTGAAGCCAGATTTGAACCCAGATCCTCCTGACTCCAGGCCTCTATCCACTCTCTTGCCTAATTGCCCCAACTAGATACTTTAAAAAGTACTTTTAATACTCTTTTATCTTTATTTATTTATTTAAAAAAACCCTTATCATCCATCTTGGAGTCAATACTGTGTATTGGCTCCAAGGCAGAAGAGTGGTAAGGGTAGGCAATGGGGGTTAAGTGACTTTCCCAGGGTCACACAGCTGGGAAATGTTTGAGGTCAGATTTGAACCTAGGACCTCCCATCTCTAGGCCTGTCTCTCAATCCACTGAGCTACCCAGCTGCCCCCTTTTAATACTCCTAAAGACCTAAAAAGATTAAAATTCTCTTCAGCAATGAATAGTCTTTATCGCTGGTGGCTTTTATAGTGTCTTTCCATTCACAGCCATAGTGCCTGCTAATAGAAACAAGTTCTTGGCTATTTAACTTGCATAATATCCCTGCACTATCTTCCATTTTGCCCTATAGTCTTGGGCCAGTAAATATAATCCTGTGTCTAATCCATTCCTAACACACTTTCTATACATTTGCCCCCAACCTGTGGAGCAGCCTTCTGAGCTCTCACCTAACCCAGAGAGTGAGAACAAGAGGTGACTGTGTCAGGTTCCTGCTTAGCATACCACCTATATGTTACATTATTGGCTTTAGAGAGTTGTTTATTAGTTAGAGAGTTTTAAGAGAAATATCTAGAAGTAATATTGGTCTGATCAGCCACAGTGGCATACACTGTACACCGACCTTGACATAGTGATGCCATTTTGGTCCTCTCTGAGTATAGAAAGGACAACAACCATCTCACCTCTGTTTCTATACCTTTCCCTTATCTCCTCTTGGACACACCATTCCTAATTCCCAATCTCCTTCTTCCTTTTTTTAAAAAAAGTATACCTAGTCCCTCTTCTTTAGTAATATTTCAGGTGATGTAGTTTTAGATTCAGATATGCAACAATATTAGCATTAGCCTGCTTTCAAGGCCCAGCTAAAATTTCACATTCTATTGGGGAATATGTTTTAGACATAAAGGGTGATATCATAAGTAAACTAGTGAAACAGAATAATTTACCTGTCAGATTTATGGAGAAAGGAAGAATTTATGAGCAAATGTGATAGAGAACATTATAAGATATAAAATAAATAATTTTGACTATATTAAATTAAAAAGTTTTATACAAACAAAACCAATATAACCAAGATTAGAAGAGAAACAACAGAATGGGAAAAATTTTATAGCAAATTTCTTTGACAAAGGCATAATTTCTCAAATTTATAGAGAACTAAGTCAAATATTTAAAAATACGAGCTATTGGGGGCAGCTGGGTAGCTCAGTGGATTGAGAGCCAGGCCTAGAGACAGGAGGTCCTAGGTTCAAATCCAGCCTCAGACACTTCCCAGCTGTGTGACCCTGGGCAAGTCACTTGACCCCCATTGCCTACCCTTACCAATCTTCCACCTATAAGTCAATACACAGAAGTTAAGGGTTTAAAAATTAAAAAAAAAAATTAAAAAAATACAAGCTATTCCCCAATTGACAAATGGTCAAAAGGTATGAAAAAGCAGTTTTCAGATGAAGTCAAAGCCATCAATAATCATATAAAAATGTTCCAATCACTCTTGATTAGAGAAATGCAAATGAAACAACTAAGATACCAGCTCACACCTATCAGATTGGCCAATATGACAGTCAAGGAACAGTGATAAATGTTGGAGAAGATGTGGCGATATTGGGACACTAATGCATCATTGGTAGAATTGTGAACTGATCCAACCTTTCTTGAGGGTAATTTGGAACTATGCCCAAAGGGCTTTAAAACAGTGCAGACCCTTTGATTCTGTAATATCAATAACAAAGTCTGTGTCCCAAAGAGATTTTTAAAAAGGGAGGGAAAGACCTCCTTGTAGGAAAATATTTATAGTAGCTCTTTTTGTAGTGATAAAATATTGGAAATTAAAGGGATGTCCATCAATTGGGAAATGATTAAATACATTATGTATATGATGGTGATGGGATACTATTGTGCTTTAAGAAATGATGAACAAGATGATTTCAGAAAGAGCTGGAAAGACCTACATGAACTAATGCAGAATGAAATAAGCAGAACCAGGAGAACACTACATAGTAACAACAATATTGTGGAATGATCGACTGTGAAAGACTTTGCTACTCTCAGGAATTCAATGATCTAGGACAATTCTGAGAGACTTATGACAAAGAATGTTATCCACCTCCAGAGAAAGAACTATTGGAATTGGAGTGCAGATTGAAGCTTATAATTTTTCACTTTCATTTATTTGGGTTTTTATTTTGGGAATTTGGTTTTATATGATTATTTTCTTACAAAAATGAACAATGTGGAAATATGTTTTGCATGTTTGTACCTGTACAGTCTAGATCAGATTGCTTGCCATCTCTGGAAGGAGGCATGGAAGGGAAGGAGGGAAACAATTTGGATCATAAAACTTCAGAAAACTTGTTGTGGAAAATTGTTATTACATGTAACTGGTAAAATAAAATATCTTTATTAAACTTAAAAAACAAAACCAAAAATAAGTAAAATTCCACATTCTGCAGGAAACATCCCAATCCTCCTTAAAATCTTAATGCTTTCCCTCTGTTGATTATCTCCAATTTGTCTTGTATATAGCTTGTTTGTACATAGTTGTTTCCATGTTGCCTCCTCCATTAGGCCATAGTGTCTGCCAGGGGACATTGGTTCCTGGCTATATAACTCATATAATATCTCTATACATTCTGCTCTCTCTTTTTTCTCTTAACCAGGAACTGCATTCAACCTTGCTTTTTCCTGCACTCCTCCTTGCTGCAAACAACTTCTTAACTCTTGCCCTTACCCTCCTCAGATCCCTTATTTCCATGAAAAATTTCAAATAGGGATTAAGAAAACATTTATTCCTAAGAATGTGTAAATAAATGACAGTCTTTTAAATGGAAGTCTAACCCCATCCAAGAATAAGAATCCTTTCTAAAATGCAAATGCTCACCTTGCCTTTATTTGAAGATCTCTAGAAAGGAAGCACTCACTGCCTTTTACATGACCCATTATACTTTGAGATAACTCTAATTGTGAGGGACTTTTTCCTAACACCAATTCTAAATTTATCTTTTTACAACTTCTACTCATTGTTCCTTCTACTATTAGAGGCCAAGCTGGACATACTTAAATCTTGTTCCTCGTGACAGTCTGTTAAATATTTGAAATCAACAATGATGTCCCTCGTAAGGCTTCTCTTCTAGGCTAAACATTCTCAGGTCATTCCAGTCTGGCATGGCACAAACTTGCGGCTCGGTCACCCAATCTGGACACTCTCTAGTGTCCCCAGTTCAGAGCCCCATCTAACCTTCCAAAGCATTAAAAATATATTAGCTAATTGTTAATCTAAAACATGACTGAACAAAATTCAAGTACAAGTTGCAAAAGTTGTCCTAGAGTAGCTTGGTGACATTGTGGATGAAACTCTGAATTTGGAGTCAGGAAGACATGAGTTTGAATCTTGCCTCAGATATTTACTCTGAGATCTTGGACGAGTTATTTAACTTTTCTGGGTCTCAGTAGTTTTTGTCTATAAGATGGAGCAGGTGGACTTAATGACCTCTAAGTACCCTTCCAGGTCTAAGTCTATGATCTTGTGATTTATGTAGTTTCAATTCTGGGATTCTGTGATATTTTATGAGGACTGAATCCTCTATAAGTTTAAGGACTTCTAAAAAAGGCTTTAGAGAAGTTTATCATTCATTTGATCTTCCTCTCTTCCTGCCCAGATCACCCCAGAAATGCTTGGCATCATTATGTAAAATCATAGTCATTTACATGAATAACTCACTATTTATAACTAATTACAAGGCAGTAAAATCAGGCGACCTATCATTTAGAGTTAGATTAATATCATTATTTGATTATAGCACTGTAGTTGGCTCATGAATGCCCAGGCTCCATATTTTTGGTTTTTGTTTTGTTTTGTTTTATTTTTGTTGTTTTCTAATTACAAAGCATGGTTGTTCATTTATAATGAAAAAAAAAAAAAGAGAACATTTGCCAAGAAAGAATCCTGGTCCATAGCACAGATGCTTAAAAAACAAAACAAAACAACTGGGGACCTTGGAGTAATAGACCAATAATATATAATAATATTCCACGTGGGAAGGGGCCTTGTCTAAATTATCTTTGTACCCCTCTTGGCACTAGATTATGTAAAAGACCTTAGATGAGACTGGAATTGTGATTCACCTGAGGATGGTAATGATCCTTGGTAGACTTGAGAAAGTGACTAATAATACTCATCATTTAAGTGTTTATTGAAATTCTTAAGTGTCTTTGGTGTCTTTTCATTTGTGTCAGACTCTTTGTGACCCCATTTGGGTTTTTCTTGGCAAAGTCACTGGAGTGGTTTGCCATTTCCTTCTCTATCTCATTTTACAGATGAGGAAATGAGGCAAACAGGGTTAAATGACTTGCCCAGGATCACATAGCTAGTAAGTATCTGAAGCCAAATTCAAACTCAGGAAGACAAGTCTTCCTGACTACAGGTCTAATATTCTATCCACTGTACCACCTAACTGTCCTTATGTGTCTTTGACCTGACCTCAAATCATGGGTATACCCATTGAGTCTATGTTTATGTCATACATATACGTCTAGAGAATAGTCAGGAGTTTTGGGTTGAAATACTGCCTGTAACTCTTTATAGCTGTATGAACAAGGACAAGTCAATTAACTTCTATTCACTTCAGAGTCATGGTAAAGGAGAGTTCAAACAAAGAGATGGTAAGTCAAATAGGAACAATAGAAGACAAATCTTTATTACTGTTTACAAGAAGAGGAGAACAAATACTAATGAGGAACAGTTGTTATGTATCCCTATTTCCCTCTACTGAGGATAGGGTCCAGTAGAGTGACTTCCATCACTTTTACCCCTCAGGATTCGAACTTACATAGAGCTTTAGACAAAGAGCCAGCTGGCACAAAAGGTGACTGCCCTGTTATCCCCATGAAAGTGTAGTTGGTACTAGTGAAATGAGAATGTTTTTTAAACTGCCTGATGCTGTAAGGAGAGAGAAGCGAGGGCTAAGGATGCAGATAATTGTGCTAATCCAGTAAGAGACTTGGGGAAGGGTGGGGTATGTCATGCTCAATTAGCCTGGGGTTTATTAGCTATGCATTCTGGGGCTGTACTGATCAAATATTTTTTTTACTGGTTCACAAGTTTCCCATCTTTGAAATTGAAATAAAAACACTTATTTTACCTACTTTAAAGGGCTGTTGTGAGGACAATACTTCGCCAAACTTAAGGCATTATAGAAATGTGAAGTCAGAGTAGGTGAATTTTGTGTTTTGTGTAATTTAAAACTAGGAACAAACAAGAAAAAATAAACTTTTTTTAATAAAGGATATCTCATGATTATAGACATAAACATATAGCGATCACATTAGGAGGCTGATATTATGTTTCCCTAAGGTACCATTAAAACCCAGGGAATACAGGAATAGGGCTTCGTCTCTAGGTCATCCCTGAAACATACCTCTTCACTACTTTTACCATTCATGAGCCTCCAGGAAAAATGAAAACTTTCTGATAGGCACTTCGATGCCTTTCTAAAACATGACATCTATGTCTCAACATCAGCTTGAAATTCACACCTATTCCTTTCTTCATGGAATGTGTTAAAAATCACCCTCCAGAAGGGCACACAGGTGTGGAAACAGATTGAAGCAAGGTGAGAGAATGACTTCCTTCCTGAGACCTATGCTCCTTGACATTGCTTAATTATCATGTAGCACAATAATGATCATTCATATTATTAAATTTAGCAGGTTAAGTGGGTTAAAAGTTTCATTCCACAAAAATTTATTAAGCCTCTAGACATGGAAGACACTTGGCAGTGAATCATACCATCATTGGCCAACAACTATACAAATGAAAAGCATTGTTATACAAGTTGGATCTTAATTAAGGGGATAAAAAACAGAAAAAGGTCTAGGAACCTCTTCTTTCAATGGGAAATCATATTGTATAAAAATACTTCATCACAGGGCACTTTGAGTGAATGCGCTCTAAAGAGGCACAGATCTCATTTTTATTTCTCCTTTTGTTTGAGGGTCAAGCCTTTCTGAGAGAAAGTATGGGTGAGGGAAATGGTGGCTTTCTACTTAGGTTGTGGCTAGGAGTATGACTTTGTTTTCTGGACTTTAACAAAGAATACCTGGATGATGGATACTAGCAATGAATCAAATACATCTTATGAATAATTGGGCTTGGTGGATTGGAATTAACAGCTAGAATATAGGATTTTTCTTCTCTAAAAATAATGAAGGTGGCTGTATAAGGGACTCACTGATGAACACAGGTTGGAAAAGGGTGGAAGAAAAGCCTATCACCTAGGATAAAGACAAAAGAATAGGAGAAAACTATAAGGATAGCTTGGTGAAAATTTAAGCCCAGAGTTAACCAAAGGTTGTGAAAAAATTTAAGGATAAGAATAAAAGGGTGTTTAAAGCTCTCTTCAGAACAAGATCATCCATAAACAAAGGATCTTTCATCTTTTTTAAGGGAAATGATTTTTTTAAAACTGGAAATGTTGAAGCAAATATGGGTAAGTGAGAACTGAAGGTGTAGATATGTGAGTGGATACTAAGAGAGAATCTAGTTACTTTAAATGAATTCAGATTTTTAGACCTAGATGATTTCCATCATAGACTAACTAAAAGATTTTGCAGAATTATTCATAAGACCAAAGCTGATAAACAAGCAATGAAGGATAAGAAAGGTTCTAGCAGATTCAGAGATAGGAAAATGCCCAATTTAAAAAAAAAGATACAATTTAATGATACTGCCTGATTATTTTTGTTTTTGTTTTGTTTTTGTTTTTGTTTTTTAAATCCTTAACTTCTATGTATTGGCTCCTTGGTGGAAGAGTGGTAAGGGTGGGCAATGGGGGGTCAAGTGACTTGCCCAGGGTCACACAGCTGGGAAGTATCTGAGGCCGGATTTGAACTTAGGACCTCCCGTCTCTAGGCCTGACTCTCAATCCACTGAGCTACCCAGCTGCCCCTGCCTGATTATTTTTGGAGGGGAAATATATTGAATATGTTGTTCCATGAATTTTAAATTTAAGCGATAGTAAATAATATAGACCATGGAAGGGATTCAAACATGAGATCAAAGACCTAACACTCTGAAAAAGGAGTGATTGGATCCCTAGCAGAGGGCAAGCATAGATGCTCAATTGTATTGGCCCTAACCATTTTTTATTATCTCAGGAATAGTTAAGGTCTCGAAAACCAATTTAGTCTGGGATATGAGGATCCTGGATTCTCATTTCTTTTTTTGACTGGGTAAATCAAAGAAATGCTAAGATATAGTTTCTCTATATTTTAGCGAAACATTTGACAAAATATTTCATGCCATTCTTGTGGAAAAGATAGTGAGATAGAAGATGACAGTAGAGTTAGATGGATTTGAAATGGATTAAATTAAACCCAAAGAGTAGTCAGTAATGGTTTAATGTCATCTTAAAAAGATTTCTCTAGTGGAGCTCTCCAGAAGCGTGTGTTTGGCCCTCTGCTAGGTTACTTTTTATCTATGACTTGAATAAAGACATAGGTGAAATGTTCATTAAATCTACAGATGACACAAAGCTGGAAGGCATAGCTAACACATTGGATGATAGTCAGAAGCCAAAAAGATCTTGACACACTATAGCTCTGAGCCAAATATAATATAAAAAATTGAATGGGGATGAATTTAAAATCTTAAATTTGGGTTCCAAAAATCAACATCTCGAATTCAAAATGGGGGAGGTATAACTGGGCAAAAATTTGTTGAGAAAGATCTGGGGAATTAGAGTGAACTATATACTCAAAATCAGTCAACAGTGTGGTATGCCAGTCAAAAAAATCTCATGTAGTTCTAGATATTGGGTAATTGCAAATTTAAGCTTGAGAGAAGGAAGGAATTGGCAACAAGCACAACCCCATTCCCCCAATGGAAGAGGCTGCTTTGGGAGGTTGTGAGTTTCTTCTCCGTAGGGATCTTCAAGCAAAGGCTGGCTGATTATTTCTCAGAGGTGTTATAGGGAGGATCCCTCATGAGGTATGGTTTATGCTAGCTAGCCACTGAGGGACTTTCCAATGTTGAGCTTCTGAGCTTTTGTCATTCTGTAGTTCTTAGTCTTAGAAAGAGCCTGGTGGTTTGGGTTCTGTGGCTCAATCTTTAAGTGACATAGATGGTAGAAGCAACCTGATCATCAAAGGCTGACCTAGTCAGGAAGACTTGGCTAGTAAAATTCATTTCAAATGGAGCAGTGAGAATGGAGAAATGCGATGAATTGTGGGAGAGAATAGATGTCAAGGGTCAGAAATAAGAATTTCTCAGAGGAAGTGTGAGGCGGCACTAGACAGAAACATGAGAGAGGGACTGATGGGGAGGAATGAGGGATGGGAGAAAGATTTGGAACCCCAGATGGGAGGAATGTTTTCTTGGTGGGAGTTAAAGGAGTGGGCAGAAGAGGCCCCTTCTAGGTCCCAGGCCAGTAGCCTGAGGAAGAATCCTGAAGGATAGCACCGGAGGAGAGAAATACCTGACCAGGTTTTAGACTTGCATTCCTTATCCCATAATTGGAGGCAAGAGAATCAGATTGCAGAAGGTGGAACAGCCATCTAGGCCAATCAAATCCAGGGCACTAGAACTAGAAATGAGTTAATATTAAGGTTATGATCTGGTAGAAGAAGCTTAGGCAGAAGGGCTAAGGGAGCTAAGAAGAATAGGTCAAATATCCAGCTGCTGACACTAAGATGTGGGATTAAACAATTCAAACTTTTACTGTTTGTGAAATGGCTACTCTTTTCATTTATTCCTTTGTCCTTCTCAATACCCATCATATGTTCCCTCTGCATAGCTTTGTAGTAAATTCTCTTTTCAAACACCTAAGAGGTTAATGTGGCTACATGGGGGAGCAGGAATCAGTTTAATTGAATTTTAAAAATAAACCATTTGTTAAATGTTTACTTCGTGCAAGTGCTTGGTGCTATATGGATAAACAAATGGTACAACTTTCTTCAAGAGTTTATAAATGAGTGTGTATGTCTGGGTAATTGTTGTTTGCCTTTTGTTTTCAAAGAGGACCAGTGGCATCATGGAATGATGCCTTGACTTACACATAAATTGGCTTTAAGTGAGAGAAAGTTTCACAAGGTCATCAGCCTAGTTCTCTCTTCCAGAGTCATCAAAGTCTAGTGAGAAGACAAAAGTCAAGGCGACTTTGACCTGAGATTCAGTGAATGATCTTGGTGTCTTTGAAGTCTAACCAAGTTCTAGGTGATCCACAGTGCATGCTGTGGCCATTTCATCACTTTAGGAACAAAATGTTCTCCCCTACTCATTTTGCTGAGGAAAGTCTTCATATGCTTGGGGTAGGCATGCTCCCCAACTCACCAACAGATTGAGGCTCGTTGTTTACCCTCAACCTGATTTAACCTGTCTGCCAACAGTATGCTATAATTTCTTGGAGCCCCTGAAAAGGGTCTTACAAGCCCTTACACCAGAGGCACTAGAGCTCCCCAAACTCTACTCCTAAGTGTGGTATGAACATCATTACTGATCAAGTTATTTCATGTTTATGCTTCAGAAATCTGTAACTGTCTGTGGGAATACTCCTTCCGGAGAAACAAATTGCAAGCTTTAAGTCATAGAACTTAGATCAGGGGACAGGCAGGTTGAAGGGAAAAGGAGAAGAATATCACATGATTTTCTTTCTACAGGAGCTCCGAGTGGTCAGGAATCTGAGAAAGTGGGAGGAAAGAGTGGATGTTAGGCTCCAAACTGCTTCAGTCTTAGGGTGATTAGCACAAAGGAAAAGTACCACCATGAAAGAGCAGGGCTGATGGGAAGTACTGGTAGTTCTCCACTCTCTAGTCTAAGGCTACCCTGCAGCCCAGGGGGAAAAATGGATTTTCAAAGCAAAATTCTAATTGCCTTGATATTGATCAATCTCAAAATCCTGGATTGGATAATTAAAGAGATGCTTTTTAAGTGCTTCCAAAGGGAAAGGGAAACACAAGTTCACCAAGAACAAGACACCAAAGCAACCTTATTTCCTCTTTTTGTTACCATTGTGGTTTGTCCTTCATTTTCTTTTTCTTTTGGAAACAATTTTTAAGAAAAATTTTTATCCTTCATTTTTAAAGAGGATCAGCATCATTATCGGGTGATCTCTCGAATTGTGCATTAACTGGATTTAAGTGAGACAGAGTTGTGTGAAGCCACTATTTGCCTAGCCCTTACTGCTCTCAGCCTTGGAACCAATAGTATTGATCCTAAGATAGAAGGTAATGGTTTTTTTTTCTGATTTAGATAACTTTACTGCTTAAGTCAGGGGTCCTGGATCAACTCTTCTCAGGATCAAAACAACATAGAAATAACAACACAAAGTCCAAAGGTCAATCAGGCAGGGAAATCTCTCTTCTCACTCTCTCTTCTAGAATCATCCAAGTCTAGTGGCAAGACAAAAGTCAGAATGATTGGCAATGGCTGGGGATGCAGTGAATGACCCTGCTATCTTTAATGTCTGACCAAGCTCTTAAGCATTCCACAGTGCCTGCTTCGTGGTTGTTGGAACAAATTGTTCTCATCCTTGCATTCTGCCAGAGGAGTCTTCAAATGCTTGGGGTAGATATTCTGTGATTCATCGATGGTTTTGACACCTGTTGAATACCCTCATCAATGCTAATGTTAGCATTGCTAGTTTGGGAGAAGAGGGAAATGTCATAGACACTGTGTATCTTGATTTCAGTAAATCATTTGAAAAAGATTCAGAATGATAACGTGGGCAAGACAGGGAAATGTGACCTGCTCCAGCTAGGCGGGTTCCTAGCTAGCTGAAAAATTATATAGAGAATATTGCTTAATGGATTGCTGCCAAGCTGGATGGTGTCTCTAGTGATGTGCAGCAAGGCTCAGAAATTGTTTTCAGTATTTATATCAATCACAATCAAAGATGATGCCTATTTTCAAATGCTTGGATGGCAGAAATCTGGGAGGGATCCCTGATGTGTTAGAAATGGTATCCCAAACGTCTTTGACAAGCTGAGTAAATGGACCAAAACAAACAAGGTGAAATTTAATGGGAAGATAAAAATAAAGTTCTATGTTTAGGCTAGAGAAATCAATTGCATGAGTAGAGAACAGAGGAGACAGCTTTTTCATGAGAAAAAAAGGCCTGGGGGGGGTTTTCGCTGGCTAGACACTCAATTCAGCCAACAGTGTGAAGTGGCTGCTACAAAGCTCATATAATTTTAGGCTGCATTAGTAGAAATGGAGTAGAGTGCCTAGAACCTAGAAAGCATTAATTCCACTCTACTCTGGGCCAGCCAGACTACATCTGCACTGCTGTGTTTTGTTCAGGGTAATGCATTTTGAGAGGTACATGGACAAACTAGAAAAATGCCCAATTGAAAGAGACTAGTTTATTGATAGAACTGAAAACTCTGAGTCATGTCATATGGCAATGAAAGGGCCTGGGGATTCTTAGTCTGGGAAGGAAAAACCTGAGAGGGGATCTGAGAGTTTTCTTTCAATGCTCAAAGGTCTATTGGATAGAATAGTCAATTTTAAATAGCATTTATATAGCACCTACTGTGTGCCAAACAAACAACGTGCTAAAGACTTCACAAATATCTATTTGACCTTCACAATAGCTCTGTGAAGGAGGTGCTGGTATCATCACCCCTATTTATAGCTAAGGAAATTGAGGCAAACAGAGATTAAGTGACTTGCCCAAGGTCATACAATCTGTATGTGTCTGAGGCTAGATTTGAATTCAGACCTCCCTGATCCCAGGCCGGGTACTCTGTGCACTGGACAATCTGACTATCCACTCATAATTATTTGCTGTAGCTCTAGAAGACAGAAATAAGAGCAATCAATGGAAAACACAATTTGGCTTAGTGTGAAGAAGAATTTTCAAATGAAGTTTCAGGAAAAGTATGTATGAGAATGGACAGAATGTTGGACTTGGGGTCAGATTCTGTCTCCAAAACTTGATAGGATCATAGATTTATAGTTGGAAAGGACCCAAACTGGCCCCTTTATTTTGCAGATGAAGAAATAAGGCCTAGAGAGATTAAGTGATTTGCCAAAGGTTGAGCAAATAGATTTAGAAGAATATGGATCTGAACTCTGACCCTTGACTCCAAACCCAGCACTTTCTACTGTATCACCATTATTAGGGATGTGACCATGGGTAAGTCACTGACCCTCGCTGAGCCTTGGTTCCCTTATCTGTAGAAGGAGGATGATCGGGGCTCATCTATTCTATCCCGCCATTTTCCAGATGAATAGACTTAGGCCCAGGGAAACGTAGTGGTGTGCCCATAATGACACAGTTTAGTGCAAAGCAGAAACATGAATTTAAGCCAGGTTCACTGGTTCCACGGCCTGCAAGCCATTTCACTGTGCCATGCTGCGTGGCTCAATATCTGCTGTGCCTATTGCCCATTGCTGCTTGGAGGCTCAAATAAGATGATGCACAACCTCCTCTTGTAAGCCTTAAAGTGGTGCATAATCCTCTGTTATCATCCTTATCCAAAGGGCTGCTAGACAATGGAATGGGCTGTCTTATGAATTAGTGAGCTCTCCAACAAACTGGAAGTTCTTGGACAGAGAATTGGTTGATCGTGGAGCAGGAGTGTTACAGAAGGAATCATTGCTTTGGGAAGGAGATTGGACCAGGTGGCCTCTAAGACCCATTTCACTGGAAGGTTCCATGCCCCTGTGATAAATGTAAGTGAGACCCTGCCACGTATGGTTGTTTCCTCTATAGTTCAGTGGTTTGCCCTCATTTGGGCACCATGATAGTCCTGTGGGAAGCACTATGATAACTAGAGAGCATTGAGGATAGAATATTGGTCTTAGAGTCAGGATCAGAGTCAAGTTCAAATCTTGTCTCGCTTATTAGCTATGTGATCCTGGCAAGTCACTTAACTGTTTGCCTCAGTTTCTTCATCTGTAAAATGAGCTGGGGAAGGAAATGACAAACCATTCTGGTATCTTTGCCAAGAAAACCCCAATTAGAGTCACAAAGAATAGTACATGACTGAAAAATCAATGGGGATAATGATACCTCCTAGGGTTCTTATGAAGATAAAATAGGATATTATTTCTACAATGCCTTGTAAACCTTAAAGCACTATATGAATGCCAGTTTATTATTATTATTATTTTTTAAAACATTTATTAATATTCATTTTTAATATGGTTACATGATTCATGCTCCTCCTTTCCCCTTCGCCCCCCACACTCCACCCACCCATGGCCGATGCACATTTCCACTAGTTTTGTCATGTGTCCTTGATCAAGACCAATTGTTGGTAGTTGCATTGGTGTGATAGTTTCGAGTCCACACCCTCAATCATGTCCACCCCGACCCATGCGTTCAAGCAGTTGTTTTTCTTATATGTTTCCTCTCCTACAGTCCTTCCTCTGAATGTGGGTAGCTTTCTTTACCATAAATCCCTCAGAATTGTCCTGGGTCATTGTATTGCTGCTGGTACAGAGGTCCATTGCATTCGATTTTACCACAGTATATCAGTCTCTGTGTACAGTGTTCTTCTGGCTCTGCTCCTTTCGCTCTGCATCTGTTCCCAGAGGTCTCTCCAGTTCGCCTGGAACT
>NC_058130.1:167729031-167748778 GCF_016433145.1 Gracilinanus agilis
TTTCCCCCTGAGTACTGCCTTGGCCGCATCCCACAGAGTTTGGTAGGATGTCTCATCATTGTCATTTTCTTCAATGAAATTGTTGATTGTTTCTATGATTCCTTCTTTGACAAATTGGTTTTAGAGAATCATATTATTTAATTTCCAATTAGTTTTTGATTTTCCTGTCCAGGTGCCCTTACTAATTATTATTTTTATTGCATTATGATCTGAGAAGGTTACATTTATTATTTCTGCTCTTTTGCATTTGTTTGCAATGATTCTATGCCCTATAACATGGTCAGTCTTTGTGAATGTGCCATGTGCAGCTGAAAAGAAGGTGTATTCCTTTTTGTCCCTATTTATTTTTCTCCACATATCAATTAGATCTAATTTTTCTAGGACTTCATTCACCTCTCTTACCTCTTTCTTATTTATTTTTCGGTTTGATTTATCTAGATCTGACAGAGGAATATTTAGATCTCCCACTAGTATGGTTTTACTATCTATTTCCGTCTTGAGCCCTGCCAGTTTCTCCTTTATGAATTTGGGTGCTATGCCACTTGGTACATACATATTGAGCAGTGTTATTTCCTCATTGTTTATACTGCCTTTAATCAGGATGTAATGACCTTCCCTGTCTTTTTTAATCATACCTATTTTTACTTTGGCTTTGTCAGAAATCATAATAGCCACTCCTGCCTTCTTTTTCTCATTTGATGCCCAAAAGATTTTGCTCAAGCCCTGAACCTTAAACTTGTGTATGTCCACCCGCCTCATATGTGTTTCTTGTAGACAACATATGGTGGGATTTTGGTTTCTAATCAACTCTGCTATTTGCTTCCGTTTTATGAGCGAATTCATCCCATTCACATTCAGAGTTATAATCATCAGTTGTGCATTTGCTGACATTTTCGAATCCTCCCCTATTCCTACCCCCTTTTTCCTTATACTTTTTCCTTTTAAACCAGTGGTTTGCTATTGAGCCGCTATCCCTTATCCCCTCCCTTGATTAATTTCCCTTTCTACCCCCTCCCTTATTTTCCCCCCTCTTTTTCTTTTTAAAGGCCTTATGAATTCCCTCCCCCTTCTCCCCTCCCTTTTTTTGATCTCCCCACTCCCCTGCTCCCCTTGGTTTATCCCTTCTAACTTTCTCTGAAGGGTTAGATAAGAGTTTTATGTCCCAATGGATAGTATATCTACTCTTCCCTCTCTGCGTTGATTACTCTGAGAGTAAGGTTTGATTATTACCTCTTAATGCTCTCTTCCTCTCCTTCTTATAATAGTATTTGTCCCCTCTCCCTCCCATGCCCTCTTTGTGTGTAATAGAATATCCTATTTTCTTATTCACTCAAGTTTCTCTTGGTGTCCCCAGCTATTCACCCCCTGTTTCCCATCCCCCATGTCATCTTAGATTATTTAGTGTTCCACCCTCACCCTGTGAATTATTCTTCTGATTACTATAATAGTGAATACTATAATAGTGAATAGAGTTCACTACAGAGAATTATACATAACATTTCTCTACATAGGAATACAGATAATTAGATCTCACTGAGGCCCTTAAAAAGGGTTTATAATTTAAAAATTATAAGTTTTCTTTCTTTCCCCTCTGTATCTTATTTACCTTTCCATGTTTCTCTTGATTTTTGTGGTTGGATATCAAACTTTCCATTTAGCCCTGGTCTTTTCTGTGCAAATACCTGGAATTCTTCAATTTTGTTGAATGCCCATACTTTCCCCTGGAAATATATAGTCAATTTTGATGGGTAGTTGATCTGTGGTTGCAGGCCCAGCTCTCTTCCCTTTCTGAATATCGTATTCCAAGCCTTGCGATCTTTTAGCGTGGAGGCTGCCAGATCCTGTGTGATCCTGATTGGTGCTCCTTGATATTTGAATTGTTTCTTTCTGGCTTCTTGTAAGATTTTTTCTTTTGCTTGGAAACTCTTGAATTTGGCAATTATATTTCTGGGTATTTTCTTATCTGGATTGAATGTCGCAGGTGTTCTATGAATCCTTTCAATGTCTATATTGCCCTCTTGTTGTAGGAGTTCAGGGCAATTTTGCTAAATTATTTCTGTTAGTATGGAGTCCAGGTTTCTATTAATTTCTGGTTTTTCTGGAAGACCAATTATTCTCAAATTGTCTCTTCTAGACCGGTTTTCTTGGTCTGTCACTCTCTCATTGAGATATTTCATGTTTCCTTCTATTTTTTCAGTCTTTTGACTTTGTTTTATTTGTTCTTGTTGTCTTGAGAGATCATTAGCTTCTAATTGCTCAATTCTATCCCTTGGGGATTGGTTTTCGGCTATAATCTTTCGGTTTTCGGCTATGATCTTTTGGTTTTCGGCTGTAATCTTCTGGTTTTCAGCAGTAATCTTCTGGTTTTCGGCTATAATCTTCTGGTTTTCGGCCATAATCTTCTGGTATTCCTTTTCAATCTGGTCATTTCTGGTGTTCAATTTGCTTATCAGTTCTTTTGGTTTCTGAGCCTCACTTTCCATTTGCAAGATTCTACCTTTTAAACAGTTATTTTCTTGCCAGATCTCTTCCATTTTCCTCAAAATCTCAGTTTTGAACTCTTCCATAGCTTGTGAGGAGTTTTCCTTATTTGAGGAGGGTCTGGATTCTTGTTTGTTCTCCTCCTCTGTTTGCTTGGTTGTCTGGATTTTCTCTGTGTAAAAGTTGTCGAGTGTTAAAGACTTCTTTTTCTTGTTGTTAATCTTTCTCTTCTGAACTTCCTGAGACTGGGTAGCCATCGTTAGCCCAGCAGCTTCTCAGGTTTATCCTTGCGCTCAGGGTCTGTCCGTGGTCTTTTGGCTCCTGAGGTCTGAGTTCTGGTTTTTTCCAAGGTCAAGCCCCCTGGTGGACCCCCTTGCTTGATCCTCTGCTGGAGGTTTCTTTACAAGTCTCAGGGCGCTGCTTCCACAGTCGTATACCTGTCTGCACTGGTTCCCCACTCAGGGTTTCAGAGCTTTAGCTAGTGGCTGTGTCCGCCTCCACCCACGCCTCCTCCCGCGCCTGAGCTCTGAGCCTGCGTTCTGCTCCCGCGCTCAGAGTTTGTGTGTTTTCTTTAGCTTTTTGGGGTCCTAAATCTTGCTGCTCTCAGGAACAGGCCCCGGAGCTGCCAATGACTCGATGGGTGCCCCAAACTTGCTCTATTTCTTTTTAGCTGGCTTCAGCGCTATAGGTGTTGTGTGTGAAGTGCTTGGGGGTGGGGTGGTTGCTCAGCCCGCGATTTAGTGAGAGCTGTTTCACCCCTTTATAGCATGGAAATGCCTCGATTTCACGTACCTTCCACGCTGTGCCCTGTTGTGGGGTTCCTCCGTTCGTCTGGACTTGTTTTTATGTCCCCTTGAGGAGTTTTATGTGTTTTGGTCAGGAGAGGTTAAGAGCTGCTTCTTACTCTGCCGCCATCTTAACCCAGAAAAAAAACAGTTTATTATTATTATTAACAAAATGGTCTCTGAAGTGGGACCCATAGTCCTTTTGAAAGATCTGGCCTGATTTCAAGGAGTATGTGATCAACCTGGTCAAGGTGTGTAAATGGAATTAACTCAAGCCCATTCATAGTTAAAACTCTAGCTATCAAAGATAATGTCATCCCCACCTCCCTTAGTGGGGAGGGGAGACCAGTTACCCACAGGTGACAATAAGTAACAAATCAAGAACAAGGGACTGCCCAAATCAGTGTAGAGGCTGCCATTTGTCCACTTGAATTAGAGGTGGACCCTCAGGAAGTGACGAGAGACACTATCTCTTCAAGTATGTTTGGTTACTTCCTGTTGGGCAGTTCCTGCTTTGAACTTGGTGCTGAATGATCTCTGCTGAGTCCTCAGGTTGCTTCCACTCTGAATGGTCAGGTGAGTAAGTTAGGCTGACTTCCTTGGCCTACCTTGGCGTTTCCAGACTCTCTACCTTAAGTAGGCTTATAGCCTCTCTGATTACTAAGGCCTTGTGGCATGTAATCTAGTTTAATTAGCCTTTTAACCCTCTCTCTCTATCTGGGCCTCTGCAGGCTGGGACTAGCCTCTCCCTCTCTCTATTTCCCTTGCCTTTTACCCTTCCTTATTGTAAATAAACTACCTTAAACCTGATCCTGACCTGGGTCTATTTTAATTATGGAATGAATCTGAATTATTGATTCCTGGCAGCCACACCTTAAATACATATCTATATAATACCTAAAATCTCCTTCTTACAAAGGGTAGGTGGGAAGGTAGATCATAGTCCCCATTCCCCATAGAAGTCAGTCATGTAAATAACTTGTCTCCAGCTTAGCCATACTGGTCCTTTCCCCCTAATATTCTTCCCTTCTCTAATCTCCCATGACACTACGAATCCTAGTCTTCCTCCTTCTGACCCTGCCATCAGACCCTCAGGGTACTTATAATTCCTTCATCCCTTCCCTCTTTATTATTGTTGTTTTTTTAAACCCTTAACTTCTGCCTTAGAATGGTTATCAAGGATAACCATTCTAAGGCAGAAGAACAGTAAAGGCTAGACAAGTGGGTTAAGTGATTTGCCCAAAGTCACATAACTAAGAAGTGGCCAAGGCCAATTTTGAACACAAGACCTCTAGTCTCCAGACCTGGCTTTCTATCTACTGAGCCACCTAGCTGCCCCCTCTCTCCCTTATTTTTAACTCTTTCCTTGGATTAATTTGCTTATAATTTTTTGTATACACTAAAGTATAAGTTAGTTGAGAGCTGATTCTGTTTAACTTTCATATTTGTATCTTCATTGCCTAGTTCAAGGTCTGGCACCAAGTAGATGTTTAATTGTTGAAATGAATTGGGAAAGAGAACAATCGTAGGCATCAAGAATGGTTTCAAAGAAGGGACAGCCCTGACCTAAGTTTGCAGGAAGATAAAGATTCAGAGGGTCAGAGTTAAGGAGAACTGAGGCAAACAGGGGTAATTTACTTACCAAAGATCACATAGCTAATTAGTGTCTCAGCCTGGCTTCATACTCATGATTCCAGGCCCAGTGCTCCATCCACTGTGCCCACTGACCGCCCCTGGGCCACTTTTATGATAACCTCCTAATTGATTTCTCTAATTTTACTCTCTCCTTTCTTTAATCCACCTTCTATGCAACTGTTAAAAGAATCTTACTCAAGTATAGGTATATGTCACTCTTCTCCAGCAAAATCTCCCAGTGACTCCTTATTGCATCTAGTATGAAATACAAAATCTTCAGTGGGCATTTAAGAACTTCCACAGCAGAACCAGGAGAACGTTATACACAGAGGCAGATACACTGTGGCACAATTGAATGTAATGGACTTCTGTATTAGCAGCAATGCAATGACCCAGGACAATTCTGAGGGACTTATGAGAAAGAACACTATCCACATCCAGAGAAAGAACTGTGGGAGCAGAAACACAGAAGAAAAACAACTGCTTGATCACATGGGTCAGTGGGGACATGATTGGGAATGTAGACTCTAAACCAGTGATTCACAAAATGGGTGCTACTGCTCCCTGGTGGGTGCTGCAGAGATCCAGGGGAGCAGTGATGGCCACAGTTGCATTTATCTTTCCTATTAATTGCTATTAAAATTAAAAAAAATTAATTTCCAGGGGGCTAAATAATATTTTTTCTGGAAAGGGGGTGGTAGGCCAAAAAAGTTTGGGAACTGCTGTCTAAACAATCACCCTAGTTCAAATGTTAATAATATGAAAATAGATCTGGATCAATGACACATGTAAACCCCAGTGGAATTGCTCCTTGGTTATGGGAGGGAGGTGGGAGGAGAGGAGGGAAAGAATATGAATCTTCCTCAGTCTGGCTCCCATCTATCTTTCCAGTCTTATTTCACATTTACTATCCCTCTATAAAGTCTAGGCTCAAATTTGACCGTAGGCACTTCTTAGATGTGTGACTGTGGTCAAGCCACTTAACCCCCATTGCCTAGCCCTTGCCAATCTTCTGCCTTGGAACCAATATGCAGTATTGATTCTAAGAAGGAAGGTAAGGGTTAAAAAAATCTATGCTCCAGCCGAAATGAATTGCTAGCTATTCCTGAGCATGACACCGTCTCCCACCTCCATGAATTCTCCTGACAGGTATTCCCTTTTCAGTTTCACCTGTCAGGATCTTCATTTTACTTTGAGGTTCAGCTCAGGTTCTGTCTCCTCTGGGAAGCCTTTAATGTTTTTTTCAATGGACAAGTATTTTTTTTCTCCTTTTCATTCACCCTCCAACTGAAAAAAAGGAAAGAAAAAAACCAAACATTTAGAGCAAATATGCAAGGTCAAGCAATAGAAAATCCCACATTGGGCAACTCTAAAATTATGTGTCTCTACCATGAGGCTTTTTTTGATACCCCTAGTTCTTAGGGCACTTTGTCTCCATAGATTCTATTATAGTTACTTGTTTGTGCATACATTATATCCCCCTTACCTAGTAGACCACAGACTCCTAAAGGGCAGGAATTATTTTAGGGTCTGCTTTTGGCTCCCTAGTGCTTAGCATGGGGTTTTGAATGATGCTATATATTAAATGCTTTGTTGTTGTTCAGTCATTCAGTTGGATCTGACTCTTCGTGACCTCATGGACAATAGCATGCCAGGCCCTTCTATCTTCCACTAGATCTAAAATCTGTCCAAGTTCATGTTCTTTGCTCCATGACACTATCTATCCCTCTCATGCTCTGTCATCTCCTTCTCCTTTTGTCTTCAATCTTCCCCAACATCTGGGTCTTTTCCAATGAATCCTATATGCTTATTGAATTAGACTGGCCTGTGCCTTAAGAAGATTATTTTAGCAGATCAGTGGGGGAATGGATTGAAACAAGCAGACCAAATAAGAACCTGTTACCACAGTCTGAGCTATAGGCCATGCTTCTCCAAACTAGGATAGTGGTTTTTTGAGTGGTAAGAAGGGGACAGATTCCAGGGTTGTTACCAAGATAAAATCAACGGGACTTGGTATAAATAATAGAAACTATGTCCTCTGGCTGTGGATCCAGTCTTCTTCCCATGGACTTACTCTGTCTCTAGGTTAGAGTCTATCCTTTTCTGGCTAAATTATTTCTTAAAGAGTGTAGCACATGTGACCCAAGGATACCACATATCCCATAGTGGGTGATTTTGAAGACAAATCCTGGTAGAATTCTGCTCCTTCCAGAAAGAGAGATGACTCTTGGCTGGGGGCAGACTTTGGAATTGCTTGAACTTTCATGGCATCTGGGGGGGATTTTTGCCTTCTCCCCCAATATTTCTCCTATTATCAGTATTCTCAGGAAGTTGTGTTATAGGATTCCTATCTCAGAATTCTCTCTGCTGACAGTTTCTATTGGTCAGTGTATAGCTGCCGGTTTTCTGTGATACTAATTTTTAATTTTTTGGAGCCTGTGATTTGCTATGACTCAGAACCATACAATGATTTCAATAGAATATCAGGATTGAAAGATAGGCCTTTGTTTTGGGGAGAAGCATGAGTCACTGAGGGAGATTTACAATTTCCTAAAGGCCATTCAATCTGCTCTCTTCCTCCTGTTTAATTTTGGTCCAAATTATTGTCTTTTTGTGCTATTCAAATCAAAATAACATGAATGCTATATACTGTCCATTTAATTGAATGTTATCATTTAGTCAATAGGCATTATTCATCCACTTGGTTTTTCTTGTGTAGATGATTAGTGATTACCTCTTCAGAGTGACTATGGAGTGTTTTTGACCTGAACATAACCAGCATACATCATTCAGAAATTGGGGCATGTGAAGGACTTCACCATCCATAGAAAGTCTATCTACTACTTGAATTCTGTGCTGGTGAGTTTGAGTAGCTACAACATGTACAGTACAATTAAAAGGATTGGACAACTAGACGAAAGAAAATCACTAGGAGATGTATCATCAAAAAGCAAGATGGCCTGGATATCTTATGAGAAGGAGGGATAATGGGTAAATAGTCTGAATGGTTGATTAACATGCCCCTGAGGTTATGTCATGCAAGCCTGGAGGACCTTTTGTGATGAACAAGGACATGGACAACATGGACAGTCATGGATGGGTGGAAATCTGTATCAGTGGAGGGAACATAAAAATCAGTGCCATCACAGACCCAACTGAATATTTTCCTTTTGGGGATAGTAGAAAACAAGTAGCCCAAAACAAAAGCTCAAAAACAACAAGAAAAAGCAGTTTGCCTTCCACATTCTCAATCACTTCTTTCTGTTCCCTTTCTTTATCCCCACATTCTGTAATGGTTGTTTCCTTGCTTTCTTGTCTCCCCCATCCCTAAGCGGCTGAAGCTGAGTGACTTCTAGCTCTTCATTATTCCCATTCACCAAACATATAAGGACTTGGCAACATCCACTTACATTTGTTGATTGACTGGCTGATTACACAGTCGTGTGGCTGAGTTTCAGTCAATGTATCATTTCCATCAGCATCTGCATTTTAAACCTTTTATCTCCAGTTGTGAAATGAAAGACTTTGCTTTTGAGAATGGAATTTCTGATATCACTAAGTATGCATTTGTTTCTGTGGGGTGCCCGAGGCATTTGGGGAGCCCCTGGGATCATCTCATAGCTCCCTCCCAGGAGAAAACATAACTCTATCATTTCTGGAGGTATTGCTGCAGAAAGGACAGATGCTCCCCTGGGGTATTAGAAGAGTAGGGCAGAGGGGGCCTAGAAGGAGCCCAGATGTGGCTGCTAAAAACCTATCCCCTGGGCTTCCGTGAGAGAAGCAGCATTAAATCCATTGTGGTCAATGACTCTTCTTTTCAGTCCTAGTCCTAGCTTAGGACCAGGAGCTACCCTGCATGAGCACATGACTCTCTTCTTGGTGAGCCCCTTTCCCTTCAGACTCTCTCATCCTCCTTTTCCTTTCTTTTCTCCTTGAACATATCTAATAGCAAGTGTTTGTATGTAGTAGTAGTGTCGTCTGATTGTCTCAGTTGTGTCTGACTCTTCATGGCCTCATTTTGGGTTTTCTTGGCAGAAATACTGGAACAATTTGCCATTTGCTTCTCCAGCTCACTTTACAGATGAGGAAAATGAGGCCAACAGAATTTAGTGACTTGCCCAGGGTCACATAGCTAGTATGTGTCTGAAGCTGGATTTGAAATCAGGTCTTCTGGAGTCCAGGACCATCTGTCTATCCACTGTACCATCTAGCCTCCCTCTTTGTATGCAAAAAAAACCCCAACAACAACAACCCCAAAAGAACCTGAGAATGAGAAAGGACATGGATGAGTTTTTGGAATACTCTAGTACTTTTTCTCTTGGAAAAAAAGAGGCATAGTATGTGGCAAGAGGAATTGAGGCAAACAGGACTAAATGACTTGTCCAGGGTTACCTAGATTGAAACTCAGAAAGTCTTCCTGACTCCAGGTCCATCACTCTGTGCCACCTAGCTTCTTAATGTGAACTATCTTGTGTTATTTTTAAGAAATATGGACTTTCCCTAGCTGTATGAACCTGGGCCAGTCACTTAACCTTCATTGCCTAACCCTTGCTACTCTTCTAACTTGGGAATTGATACTTAGTATTGATTCTAAGACAGAAGATAAAGGTTTAAGAAAAAATAAAAAGAAATATGGCCTCTTCATTTTGTAATGTAAAAGGAATGTTAAAATAAGCATTTAGAACTTGGTGACTTTCTAAGTGAATTATAGCTTAGGACCCTAATGGGATGTCACTATGCTGTAAGAAATGATGATAGGGTAGTTGGGATGAACAGTGGTTAGAGGGCTAGGCTTAGAATCAGAAAGACTCATCTTCCTATGTTCAAATCTGGCTTCAGATACTAGTTGTATGACCCTGTCCAAGTCACTTAACCCTGTTTGCCTCACTTTTCTTATCTATAAAATGAGCTGGAAAAGGAAATGGTAAGCCATTCCTATGTCTCTGTTAATAAAACCCCAAATAGGGTCACGAAGAGTCAGACACGGCAGACTAATTTTAAAAAATCTTGGAAAGAACTACATGAGATAATGAACAGTGAAATAAGTAGAACCAAGAGAACATTAAACGTAGTTACAGTTAATACTGGAAGAATAAACTGTGAATATTACCCCCACAGAGTGAACAGAAAGGTAAAAACATGAAAGACTTAATTTTATGAACATGTGTTCTCTCAAATGATAGCTTCTGCGATGCAGGGAGGGTGGGAAGGGGCTGGAACACTTGTGGGTGAGATTTATTATGTAGATATAAAGAAAAGTAAGCTAAATATGTAAGAAATTTGTGGTTTCATTTGTGTATTATCTTCTCTTTCTTTGTATATGGAAATGCTCTTTTTATTTGGTTTTATTAAATTTGAAATAAAAAAGTCATACATAACCGAAATACTTGAACAATAAGAAGCAAGGGATCTGAAGAATTTGGAGAAACATGGGGATATCCAAATTGATGCAGGAGTGAAATAAGCAGAACCAGGAAAAAAATATACACAGACAATATCAATGGAAGGTCAAAATGGAGCACTGGGAAATAAAATCGGCACACTTGAGGCAACGATGTGACTTGGTGGATAGAGAGCTAGACCTGGAGACAGGTTCAAATCTGGCCTCAGACACTTCCTAGCTATGTGACTCTGGGCATGTCACTTAACCCCAGTTGCCCAGCCCTTACTGTTTTTCTGCCATGGAACAGATACTTGGTAATGATTCTAAGACAGAAGGTCAGGATTTAAAAAAATCAATAAATTTAATAAGCTCATTTGACCTGGGGAAGAGTTGGGACAGTGGATGTCCCTTCTTTAATGGTAGAGATGGAAACTGTGGGTGTGAAATATGGTTTTTACTGTCAGGGTTAGTAGATGTGTGGTTTTTACTGAATTATATCTTTTTCTTTTTCTTTTTCATCTTTGTTATAAGAGAAGGTCAAATAGGGAAAGGAAGAAAGATCTATTTGGAAATGAATATGGTGTAAAAACAGAAGGGACTAATAAAGCATTATGAAGAAAAAAGAAACGTGCTTTTTTTTGGAATCTAATTTCAAAGGATCATGATTATGTTAATATCAGCTATATCCCTTGAGCAGTTTTATCTACTAGAATGGCCACTCCATGAGGTCAAGGATGGGGTTTTACTCTTCTCTGTATCCCTTATAGCACCTTGCACAGACCCCACAATATAGCAGACATTCAGTCCATGTTTACTGCTTTGAAATGAATAGCATTGCATAGGAGAGGGGTGGGGAATGGTGGGGCCCAGTCCTGGGCACCCAGGTTCCTGCACTGAGCTTTGGGTTTAGTGAAGGCTCTCGGAATCCACGCTTCTTTTCCCTGGCCTTCTGGATTCCTGGAACTCTCCAGACTCCAGTGATTACCCAATGCCAGAGCTGCAAGGAGGAAGAATTGCTTTTTTCTTTGTGATTTCCAGATACACTGAACCCTGTATGTGCATTTCTGGATTTGAAAGTCAACTAATTATTCCAAGCTGTTCTCTGAGTCTGTAGGTATTGATTAGTCTCACCGAGTAGGGCTGGTTCCAGCAACACTCAGTCCACTTACTGTCACTCTGACTCCTTAAGTAAATCCCCTCCAAATATAGGCAGAAATCTAATTGGAAGTTGATTCTTGATGAATAAAGGTATGGCAGCGGCCTCCTGCAGAACTGAACACAATCATAAGTGGCTGGTGAATAAGAAGTAACCTATTGTTGCCTTACATGGGCCTATCAATAATAGATCCTCACAAACCTCAGAGAGAGCTAAAAATTTCTCCTTTAGGTATGAATTATGGATGCAGTTTAGTGTAATGCAGATCTATCTCAGAGGTTTCACTCAGTTTATGTGCTAGTAAAAGCTGGCAATTTGCTTGTGCTTCATCTATAATTTGCACCGAAAAAGGAAATTCTCCTTCCCATAATCAATGGGGGCATTAAAGGAGGTGAAAGCTGACTTCCATCCGGGCAGCCTGGCATCCTGGGATGGGTCAGGGGGATCCTAGGGGACTGGCATGCTGGGAATACAAAGGGTCTCATCTTGAGTGGTGGGAATCATTGAATCATCACAGTTCCAAGTTAATGAGATGCCTCTTCTAAAAATCCATGTTACCTACCTTATCAAATTTGAGCCTTGCAATGATGATAGCTGATTTTCATAGAGAATTTTAAGGCTTCCAAAGGGCAGTATCTCATTTGGATCAATCAACCAATCAACAAGCATTTACTATGTGCCTATGTGCCACGTACTTTGCTAGGCCCTAGGGAGACAAAGATGAAAATGAAATAGTTCTTGCCATCAAGGAGCTTCCATTTTAAATGGAGAATCAACTATGTCAGTGATGGCAAACCTATTGCATGGGTGCCAAAGATGGCATGCAGAGTGCTCTCTGTGCTTCTTCCTCCTTGCAGCTCTGGCATTGGGTAATCACTGGAGTCTGGAGAGTTCCAGGAATCCAGCACTTGGCTACCCTCCCCTCCCACCCCCAGAGTTCATTACTAGAGAGGCAGAGGGACTGGAATGGGGAGCTGTTCCCTTCCCCCTCTCTAGTGGGCCTGACAACATTTTTTTCATATCCCCCACCCCTGTGCCCAGTAGCCCAATGGGAGCGCACAGGGGGTAAGTTGAGTGGCTCACAGGCGGCAGAGCTGGAGGGGATCAGAGTGCTTGGGTCACTCCCCTCCCTCTCTCTCTCCACTCGCTGAGAACATTCCTCATTTTACCTCTCTGTCTAGCAGCCCAGTGGAAGTGCTTCTTCTCTCCCCTATGTGGGGTAAAGGGGGGGAGGTATACCCAGCATGTGGTAGTGGGAAAGGGCCCGGCACTCCATCTTTACAAGGTTCATCACTGAACTATGTTATAATGGTTGGTTTCTCATAACAGCCCAGGGAAATAGTTCTTATTGTTATCCCCATTTTACAGATGAGGAAGTTAAACCTCAGAGAGGTTTACTGACTTGCCCAGTATCACATAGCTTATGAGCATTTCAATGTGGCTTGTAGGGAGGCGTGAGCAGATGTCTGTATACTTCTCTATCTATCTTTCCCCCAAAGGAGACTTTGATTATTGATAGGAGGGAAAGCAGGATGTGAGGGTCAGAGAATGGCCATTCTGCTCTTTCAGATAGAACACCAGGTTAGGCTTATGATTGCTTCCCCCTCCCCTGCACTCCCATAAATATTTTAGCCTCAAGGAGATAATTTTTAGGGTTCAAGAGAAACTCCTGGCCACTAACCCCTAATAGGGAAGGATTATCCTAAATTATATATTCAAGGCTTGACTCCCTTTCCCACTAAATGTGAGTTCCACAATGAACACATGTAGCAAACAGCAAAAGACTAATTTATTCAAACTGATAGCAAACTGAAACCAGAAAAGGTATACAGATGAGAACATGCCAGACAGTGCACAGAGTGAATGAGCTTTCTCATTGGAGTAAGCTATTTCAGCCTGATTGGGAGATAGTCCCAGATAAACCCTGCTCTGATCTAAAAGGAAATTCTCTGCCAGCTCTAGTATTATAAACTGGAGGTCAGGGAGTGATCTAAGTGTTGACTTCTCAACATGTTATCTTCCTCTCAGTCTTTCTCCCTGCCTTCTTCAAGTTGGAAGCCAGAAGACCAATATCTCTCCTAAGCTCCTGCCAACTTTGCTCCCCACAAAGGCATGGAGCATCCAGCAATCAATCTCCATCAGTGAAGAGTGTAAACTGAAGCTCTGAATGGTTAAGAGGTTTGTTTAAGGACACACATAAATAAGATTAGTAATATAAACAAAATTTAGATCCAAGTATCTAAGCAAGGTCAATATTGGCCTCAGACACAGAGCTTTAGTATATAGTTGTAACATCTGACTGCTTATTTTCATGCAGGACAAAGAGGATTCATTTCTTGCTTTCTCCCAGTGTGGTCCCTGGAAAGAACAGATCTAAAAATCATAGTTGAAAAGAAAAAAAATACAAGATCTGAACTTCTGTTCATCCTTCTTTGACTTAATGCATGTCTATGTTTTTCCCCACAGGGGGAAACCCCCAACCCCCATCAGACAATAGGCTAGAATAAAGAAAAACAGCGCTTAGAGTTGTGATTCCTATAAACCTTCCAGTCAAAAATGGTCCACTGTTTTCAAGGGCTAGTTTGGACAGAGTTCTGCTTATGAATTGGTCTTGACTTATTCAACAAATCTTTTAGGTCCTTATATATGACTCTAGGCACTGGATCTAAGGATACTCATGTGTAGGGGGCAGCTGGGTAGCTCAGTGGATTGAGAGCCATGCCTCTAGACGGGAGGTCCTAGGTTCAAATCTGGCCTGAGACACTTCCCAGCTGTGTGACCCTGGGCAAGTCACTTGACCCCCATTGCCCACCCTTACCATTCTTCCACCTATGAGCCAATACACAGAAGTTAAGGGTTAAAAAAAATAAAAAGGATACTCATATGTAATGGGAGTTGGTGGTGCCCGAGATAGAGTATTTGCAACATATTCTGCCTCACACCAATTCAAGGGGCAGCTTAATGGGCTTGCTTCCAGGCATTCATATTAAAAGGGACCCTTTCCCCAATTCATACCATATATAGGTATTCTGATTCATACTGGCTTAATCTATGGGCATGAAAGCCTTTTTAATCAACTGCTTAGGGAGAAAAGAATATGCATAAAGAAGGCTGGAAGAGATGAAATTTTCCTTTCTTCCTGATAGTTTCTGAATGAGGAAGAAGATATGAGCCTATGAGTGGGTAAGGAAAATCAGTGGCAATATTATTGCTGCTTTCTCAAAGCTGAGAAGTTGGTACCCTGTGCTCTGATGGGAGTCACGAAATATCTTAAAAGATGTGAGTCATAGTATTGACCCATGACTAATAAACTCTGTGGCTTTGGAGGAGTCATTTATCTTCTCTGCGCCTCAATTGCTCCCTCTGTGAAATAGGAATGAATAAATACTACCTTCCTTGCCTGAATTACATCACAGGGCTATTAAAGAATCATAGTTTTAGAGTTGGGAGACTTTAGATGCCATCTGCTTTCATTCCCCACCCACCCACCCAAATGCACTACTGTTTCTTTCTTTTTGACTCCCCCATTAAGTTCACTTATGGGTACAACATAATATTTTCAAGATATTATGTTGTACCCATAAGTGAAGAGGAAATAAGTAGTGAAGCTATTATGTTGCATCCATCAGTGAACTTGATGGGGGAGATTTGTCATTAAGTTTGAGACCATTCTCCCCAGAAAAGTGGTGTTTCAGAGGTTTTTATACTTTGTTTCTTCTTCTATCCTCTCAGTAAATATCTCTTTGTAGAAGCTAATTGAAGTTGATTTGCTAATTGCTGTTCAGGAGAGATGAACTGGTCAAAATGATATGGGGGGCAGCAATCACTGGTTAGATTATATTGGGGAGATAGTGACTAACTAGTGGTTAATATTAGAGGACACACTGTATGGGGACCTGAGAGAAATCATATTAGAAAGACATTTTTAAACCAATTTTCAATCAATTTCAGTCAATTTCAATTTTTAATGTTGATCTTATAACCCTGAAGTGAGAACTGGCTTCATTCAGTCTTGTGATCTAACCTGCTAGTCTGAGTGTATATTGGGAAAGTGAGACCAGAGCTATGGGCTACAAAGACAAAACAAAGACGGAGTCTGTCTTTTAGGAGCCTGCATTCTATTGGAGAAAGGGAAATCATCATATTTCACATTTTTGTAATATTTTATACTTGTCAAAAGTTTTCATAGATATTATTTTATCATTGCATTGTAACCCAATGGAAAAGTCATTGAATCTAGAGCCAGAAGACTCTGGGTTCAAATCTCAATTCTGCCATTTTACAGATCTATTTGATCTCTATGGACCTCAGTTTCTAAATCTGTAAAATAATGAGGTTGTACTAGATGACAGCTAAGGACTCTCAGTTCTAAATCCATGATTCTTTTAACAACCCTTTGAGGTAATCAGAGCAAGGGACAGAGTATTAATCCCCATTTCGCAAAGCAAGTAATTGAAGCACAGGGGGAATAAATGACTAGTCCAATGCCACAGAGTTTATTAATCACCGGGTCAATACTACAATTTGCCTCTTCTGGTTACAAGGCCAAGATATTTCCTGACTCTCACCAGAGCACATAGTGCCAGCTTCTCAGCTTTGAGCTCCCAATTAGCTGAATATTCTTGTTGTTCCTGAGCTTTGTTTAGCTATAAATAGAGATGCTAATTCCTGAGAACTTTGCTGGGTCAGGATTTCTTCCTATGCAAAGTCTGGATTTGTTCTTTGGCTTTCTTTCCCCTTCCCTCTGTGCCATGAAGCTAGAGCTTCCTGTTCTCTGTGGTTTCTGGATGAGCCCTCCAGAATCCTTTTCTCTCAAAGGTAAAACAGGACTGTAAGATTCTTAAGAATTCACCTCACTTCAATCTTATTTATTATTATAATCTCCTTTAAGCCCCTACTATGTGTCGGACACTGTGCTAGCTGCTGAAGCTGTAAAAGTAAAAATGAAACAATCACTTCCTTCAACGAGTTCACATCCTAGTAGGGGAAGGAGAGTAGTGATACAATACATGCATGGGTAAGTCAGTAATGTCAGGAGGGAGAGAGAACTAACAACTGGGGAAAGGGTTAAAATGAAAAGAACTGAAAAGGTGGCACCTGAATTGAACCTTGAAGTAAGCTGGGATTTTAAGAAGCAAGGATGAAGTAGGAATACATTCCAGACATGGGGATATCAGACAGATTTCCATAGTGACAGAACATAATCTGCCTTGTCCAATAGTACTTGAAATTTTTTTGTGTGTGGTGCAAGACATCCAGATGGTTTTTAGGGAAAAAAAATTGAATAATACAATCTGAATTTTCCCATCTCTATTTTTTTTATTCCTGGACTGGCTCCTCCCTATACCTCTACTGGGTAAATTCCTGCACATTCTTTGAAGCTTAGGTCAGTTATACTGAGGGTGCAACATCAGAGAGGCTAAAAGCAAAGGATGATTCCCCCTCCTGTAGCTCTAAAGTCTTGTTCTTTGCTTTCTCTTTTGGTCTTCTTCCCCTCTCCCTTCCTTGTAGATATACACATAATACATGAGTATTATCTAAAGGAGTATATCTAATAAACCTTTCACTTCTCCTGGTTCCACCTATCAGCTTAACTCCAGAGACTCCTGACAATTAGGCCCCTTTCTGAGAGTCTCAGACAGAACAGAGACCATAAATTTGAGACATTTTGGATCCCCGCAGACAAGTTCTCATTCAGGTTCAGGCATGGATTCTGAGGTCCTCTCTTTTTTTAAAGTTTTAAAACTTTATTTAAACCCTTACCTTCTGTCTTAGACTCAATACTGTGTATTGGCTCCAAGGGAGAAGAGTGGTAAGGGCTAGGCAATGGGGGTCAAGTGACTTGCCCAGGGTCACACAGCTGGGAAATGTCTGAGGCCAGATTTGAACCCAGGACCTCCTGTCTCTAGGCCTGGCTCTCAATCCACTGAGCTACCCAGCTGCCCCCTTGAGGTCCTATATTTTCCTCTCCCTCCTGCAATCTGGAAGGCAAACTCACTTTAATTATTCCTGAAGGCTCAGGCCCTGGCCATACCTTCTCAGTTAAAGCTTTCTTTTGAGGGTCAATTAATGTTCTAGTTTTCCTTGAGACCTCTGTTTCAGCTGGTTGGCTAGTCATCTAGATCAATTTTACAGGTGATATTAATGTACTGACATCAGAATCATTGAACCTCAATAATGGAAAGACCTTTAGAATTCATCTAGTTCAACCTGTACCAGAATAAAAATCTTCTCTGACCAAATGACCATTCAACTTATGCATAGAGAAAGAGAAATAGAGGAAGGAGGAGGAAGGGAAGAAAGGGAGAAAGAAAGAGAGTGAGAGAGAAAGAAAGAGAGAGACAAATAGAGGCAGACAGAGACATAGAGAGAGAAAGGGGAAGAGAGAGGGGGAGAGATACACAGGCAGACAGACAGAGAACCTATTAACTCCTGAGACAGCCCATTCTGTGAACTTTTCCTTATATTGAATGATTGAACAAATTAATGAAAACCATTGGTTAAGTGAGTACTACATGCCCAGAATTGTGCCAAGTCCTGGAGAGCAAAGGAAGATCCCTGAAGGAGTTTTACATTTTAATGGTAGAACCAGTTCACAATGAGGAGTGAGTATTGACCCAGGAGGGTTATTTTCTTTTAGGAAGTTATAGGGTTGGTGAGTGAGCCTAAATTTACCTCTCTGCAAATTCCACTCATGCTAATGCTGTGCTCTGGGGCCCAGAAAAACAAGTCTTAATCCACTTTCCACATGACAGTCATTCAAATACCTGAAGAAAGATATGTCCCCTCTGAGTATTCTCAAGGCTAAATATCCCCATTTCTTCCAATGGATCTTTTGGAGGCATGAATTCAAGTTCCTTCATTATATGGTGTGCTCTTTGGATATTTTCCAATGTAATTCTTAAAATGTAGCTCTCAGGACAAAACAAAATAAGTCAAGTATAGTATGGTAGCTAGGAGATATAGCAAATAAGCATTGCACCTAGAGTCAGGAATAGCTGAGTTTAAATCAAACACTTACTTCCCAGTGTGTGACCCATTGCCTATATGAAGTTGATTTTTAAAAAAACCTGTATATTTGCCCCACAAAACTTTTATCTTATATTTGGAGCAATATTCTCAATTGTCAAGATCTTTATGGATCCTGACTCTCTCATATTATCAATGTGCGATCTATTCCTTCCAGCTTTGCATCATCTATGCATTTGATAAACATGCTGCTTATGTTTTTATCCAAGTCATTAATAAAAATTTTAAATGGTGCAGGTGCCAAGTATTCCCCTGGAGATCTCTTTTCAAGTTGACATTGAACCATTTGTGAACACTATCTGAGTCTAGTCATTCAATCAAGTTTGAATCCTAATTGTATTAATTCTGTTTGAGCTAAAATCAAGTATATTTAGCCTATATCTCTACCTTTTTTTTCAAGAATAGCATAAGAGATATCATAAAATATTTTGCTATATTCTAAGTAAAGTGTAGTAGCCCCTTGATCTACCATTCTAGTAATCTCCCCACAAAAGAAATTAATTGGTCTGGCTTTACTCATTCTTTTTTTTTTTAATTTTTTTAAACCCTTAACTTCGTGTATTGGCTCCTAGGTAGAAGAGTGGTAAGGGTGGGCAATGGGGGTTAAGTGACTTGCCGAGGGTCACACAGCTGGGAAGTGTCTGAGGCCAGATTTGAACCTAGGACCTCCCGTCTCTGGGCCTGACTCTCAATCCACTGAGCTACCCAGCTGTCCCCTGGCTTTACTCATTCTTTTTTTTTTTTTTAACATTTATTAATAATCATTTTTAACATGGTTACATGTTTCATGCTCCTATTTTCCCCTTCACCCCCCGCATTCCCCCCACTCATGGCCGACGCACTTTTCCACTGGTTTTGTCATGTGTCCTTGATCAAGACCAATTTCCCAATTGTTGGTGGTTGCATTGGTGTGGTAGTTCGAGTCCACACCCTCAATCATGTCCGCCCCGACCCATGCGTTCAAGCAGTTGCTTTTCTTATATGTTTCCTCTCCTGCAGTCCTTCCTCTGAATGTGGGTAGCATTCTTTACCATAAATCCCTCAGAATTGTCCTGGGTCATTGCATTGCTGCTGGTACAGAAGCCCATTACATTCAATTTTACCACAGTATATCAGTCTCTGTGTACAATGTTCTTTTGGCTCTGCTCCTTTCACTCTGCATCAGTTCCCGGAGGTCTCTCCAGTTCGCCTGGAACTCCTCCAGTTTATTATTCCTTTTAGCACAATAGTATTCCATCACCCGCATATACCACAGTTTGTTCAGCCATTCCCCAATTG
>NC_058130.1:167755422-167776428 GCF_016433145.1 Gracilinanus agilis
CTTTTGGTTTTCCTTTTGAATCTGGTCTTTTTGGTTCTTCAAGGCTTCTAGCTGATCATTTCTGGTCTTCAATTTGTTTATCAATCCATTTGATTTCTGAGCCTCACTCTCTAATTGTGAAATTCTGCCTTTTAAACTGTTATTTTCTTGCCAGATACCTTCCATCTTTCTCATAATCTCAGATTTGAACTCTTCAAGAGCTTGTGACAAGTTTTAATTTTTTTGGGAAGGTTTGGATATGATTACTTGTTTGTTCTCCTCTGCTGTTTGCTCTGTTGTCTGAATTTTTCCTGTGTAAAAGTTGTCGAGTGCTAAAGATTTCTTCTTGATCTTTCTCTTCTGGGGTTCTTGTCTCTGGCTTGCTGTTATTAGCCCAGTTCCCTCTCAGGTTTATCCTCATGCCCAGGGTCTGTCTGCACTCTTTGGGCTTCTGAGGTCTCAGGTCTAGTTGTTGTCAGAGTCAAGCCTCCTGGTGGTCCCTTTGTTTTTTCATCATCCTGAAGCTCCTTTAACAGTTTCAGGGCACTGCTTCCACAGTTATGCACCCCTTTGCACTGAGTCCCCACCCAAGGTCCACACCTGTGCTCAGGATCCGTGTCTACAACTGTGACTGTGCCTGTGCTCAGGGTCTGTGTTCAAAGTCCACACATTCTTTAGTCTCTTGGGGTCCTAAGTCTTGCTGCTCTCAGGAATGGGCCCTGGTGGTCCCAGGTAGCCATAAAGGACTTAATAGATGCCCCAAACTTGCTCTAGCTCTTATGTGCTGGCTTTGGCCCTGTAGGTGTGATGTGTGTGTGGGGGGGAGGGGATTGCTCAGCTCTTGTTTTAGTAGAGCTATTTCACCCCCTTATAGCATGGAAATGCCCCAATCCCACGTACCTTCAATACTGCGCCCTGTTGTGGGGTCCCTTCATTCGCCTGGATTTGTTTTTATGTTCCCTTGAGGAGTCCTATATATTTTATTTAGGAGAGGTTAAGCAGCTGCTTTTTACTCTGCCGCCATCTTAACTGGAAACTCCAATGAGCTTTTTGAAAAGGGTATTTATAAAGGTAGGGCACCTAGGTGATACAGCAAATAGAGGGTTGCATCTGGTGTCAGAAACACACAAGTTACTTGGTCCAAATTTGGCCTCAGATACTTACTAGCTGAGTGACCCTGGGAAAGTAAATTTGCTTCTGTTTCTGTACCTGTAAAATGATTTGGAGAAGGAAAAGGCAAACCACTCCAGTACCTTTGCCAAGGAAGCCCTAAATGGGGTCATAAAGGTTTAGACATGACTGAAAATATTGAAGAACAATAATTTATTAAGGTGTTCTATATTTACATATATACAAATGTATATAAGCAGTTGGCCTCAAATATTTCCTGCCAAGGTCTGAAACTCTCCCACAAATAATCAGGGGAAAGTGAGATCAAACTTAGAAAAGGAATTTTCCAGGTTATATCTCCTAGTCCCTAGAAGTGACTTCCTACTTTTTTGGTGTGTACTCATGAAATGTTCCTTAGATATGGTGTAGCATTGTTGCTTGGCTCCTTTGAAACTGCCTTTCTCAAGGGTATATAAGTTGTCTTTGGCTCCCAATAGAGCCATAGGTTCAGGTGCTCGGTCAATATTGCTAGTACTAAGATACTGATGAATGTCCAGATCCTTGTTCTTTTGAAGTTGAAAATATCTTTGCATCTTTTGATATAGGGAGGAAGGAGGGAAGAGATAGAAACCAAGGCTAAGACCAAGACCAAAATTTACTTACTTCCACCTCCCCTCCACCATCAAGGATTCCTTTTCAGGACCTTGGCCAGTACTAGTCTTTCTTGGCTCACTATTTGCTCAAACTCCCCAGTGTAAATCAGAGTAATAGGCTTTTCACAATCCATATAGCAATTGATCAGTTTCCTCAAGCAATTCAGTCTTCTTATGGCATCTCATCGAAATGCCTTTGATTTACCATTGGATTAATTTTGTAAGTGTTCTAGGCTTGTTCAAAACCTAGTTCATAACTCTTATTTATTGACTCAATCTAGATGAGTTCTAATCTGAGAAAATTGCTGATGCTAAGTGGTGTGGGACAATTCATTAACTAGATTCAAAATGCCACCATACTTACATTATCAAACTTTTTGGATTAGATTATGCCTAAATCTTTTCCATATATAAAATTTTATAAATTTATGAGGTTGAGACTAGCAGGGACATCACTGAGGGGAGACAGAAAAAAATGTGTAAAAATGGACTTCTAGAATTTGAGGACTTAAAAGGACATTAGAAATGATATTAATTTGGGGATGTTGACTCTAAGCAATCACCCTAGTGCAGATATTAATAATATGGAAATGAGTCTTGATCAATGATACATATAAAACCTAGTGAATTTGCTCGTTGGCTATGGGAGGTGGTGGGAGGAGGAGAGGGAAAGAATATGAATCATGTAACCATGGAAAAATATTCTAAATTAATTAATTAAATAAAAATTTTCAAAGAAATGATCATAATTGAAATTCATCATAGATGAGTAAATTGAGGCCCAGAAAGTTTATATAACTTGCAGAAGGTCATAAAATCAGTTAGGTGAAGAATATAACCTATGTCATCAGTAGATATAATATTCTAACACTAATAATCTATGGCCATTCCTTGAGACCACACACTTCTATTTTATCCTGCTATCAGGAAGGATCAGAGATTTATCAGAATCTCTGGACATCCATTTACTCCTCTTTGATTCCACAGCAGCCTAGAATCAAATTCCCTTCTGAGTCCCTTTCTACCTACACTCCCAAGAGAACTCATCTGCTCATAACTGGCATGACCCCTGGGACAAAACAAATTTGGTTGTGTAGGGTAAGCATCTCAGTCATGGTTCATCCCTCTCCAAAAAGCCAGGTCTTAAGACTCTCAAATCTAAGCCTCACAAAGAGGCAGATTCAGGGACTTCCATTCTGTCTTGTCACAAGAAAAGAAAACAAAACAAAACATATTTACCTCATCCTAACATGTAGCATAGTCTGGCACATCACAGGTGCTTAATAAATTCTTGTTGTCTTGACTTAATTTTCCCACCTCTTACTAAGAGTTAATGAAAACATTATAACTGTAAATCGGCATTATCTATGGTGTGATACATTTTTATTGTGTTAAGCCATTCCCAATTCTATTTTAACCTGGTTCAGGCCTCACTCTGGAATTTGGGGCCTGTTTTGCAGTCTTCATTCCAAGAGTTTGATTTTGGGCAGACATGATTGGGGATGTAGACTCGAAACTACCACACCAATGCAACTTATCAACAATTTGGAAATAGGTCCTGATCAATGACACATGTAAAAACCAATGGAAATACAAATCAGCCATGGTGAGGGGAGCTGGGGGGGTGAAGGGGAAAGTAAGAGCATGAATTATGTAACCATGTTAACTTTTCTAAAAAATAAATATTAATAAATGTTTAAAAAAAAGAGATGAGGGCTTGGAGGGATTACAATCTGTACCTGCAGAGGGATTACTTATGGATGAAATTAGGGATCCATTGAAATATCAAAGTATTCTAACATTTAGGTTAGTTGAGGAAGATGAGGCAAGTTATTTAGTAATCCGTGAGTCAAAGCACATGCCAAGACAGTGGTTTATTATTGGATGTGAGAGTGGGGAAACTGAATGTTTTCCTTCCTATTTTGCAACTTGGTGGCTGAGCTAGGGGAGCAGTGACAGGTAAGCAGGGATGGATGAGCTCTGAAAAGGACATTTCCCAGCTATCTGGACTGTCCTCCTTTGTTTGTACCCATAGGAGGTTGTTGCTTGATTTTTGTTTTCTAAGAGGACCAATAACATCATGAGGTGATGTCTTGAGTTGTATGTGAATTGGATTTTGGTGTGGTTTATTTGTTAGGCCAGCATCATAATCAATAAAGTGATACAGGTCTCCATGGCTCTCTAATGACCAGGAACTATCTGAGCTGGGCCAGGCAGCCTATTAAATAGATTTTAGGAGCTAATTATTCAGCCCCTCCCTTGAACATCCCAAGACATCTTTAATTGGTGATTGCTAATTAAGAGATGATCCATTAACCTATCTACTCCTCCCCATCCCCACAGGTGTACGGGTATACATACATGTATGCTGGAAAAACCCTTCTCCCCTTGATTTATTAATCAAATTCTGTAAAAAAGGAAGTAAAAAAATTCTGTAAAAAAGGAAGATTCCCAAGGACAAAGAAAATGCAAAAAAGCAGTAGACTGGATGGTATCTGAACCAGATTCCAGTCACAGGAATCCACAATAATCCTCCCCAATATGTAGGAATTAATGTAGTATATGAAAAAATTTTTCACAATTTAAGTGAGGCAGAATTGCCCAAAATCTTGAGCTTCACTCTCTTCTAGAGTCATCAAAGTCCTACAGTAGCAAGACAAAAGTCAAGATGACTGGTGATGGCCTGAGAAGCAGTGGATAATGTTGGCATCTTTCATGACTGATCAAGTTCTAATTGCTCTATGGCACCTGCTTTAACGGGTAGTAAGGTAAGAGAGGCAAGGTATATGGTCTAGGCCAGAGTAAAATAGCACCAAGGCTGGTATCCAGAATCAGGAGATTGTAGGTACTGGTCTTTCTTTGCCTTGTTCACTGTTCTCATAGCTTATTAATATAATCACCAATCTAATGGATGGTAGCAAGGTCAGGGGAAGATTGTTTTTAGGACAAGGAGAACCGAGCATTTTGTAGGCAGAGAAGGATTAGGGGAGACTGAAGATTCATGAGAGGAGATGACTAATGGATCAATCACTCAGGTGAGACAGGAGGGGATGGGACATGACATGTATAAAAATAAATATGATACAACCATTTTAGATGTGTTAGTTGAAAAAGGAGAAACCAAGTCATAGAGAGCTCTAGGAAAAATTTGTGGACAGAGATAACTTTTCATGGAGATTTAGGAGAGACTTCATAGAGAAGGTAGTCCCTGAGGCTGGTCTTTGAAGGTATTTTACCAGGGTGCTGCCTGAAGTCAGGAAGACTCATCCTGATGAGTTCATATCTGGCCTCAGGCACTTATTAGTTGTGTGAAGGAGGAATGCATTTCAAGTATAAAGGGTAAATTGAATGAATGTGTGGAGGTAGCAAAGGCCAGTATGAAATACAGAACAGTAATGCCAGTTTTTCCTCTTACTGGTGGTCCCACTCAGAGCTCGAAGTCATGGAAACTATATAAGATCCTGAGGGAGGGTGTCAAACTGGAAAGGAGAAGGAGCTCCCTTGCATCTCCATGGACTTGGATGTGAGTCTTATCCAGGTCTTTTCGATGTAAATAAAACTGGTATTTTCTTTGTGAAGCCCTGTGAGTCCAAAGTGCTTGAAAGGGAGCTGATGGTCATAACCAAGGGAGTGCCAGATGCTGGAGTCTTCATGTTCTGCCTGGGTGAGGGCAATAGCCCAGAGCAGTAATAGATCTCAAAATTATATCCTGAGAGAGATCCATTGACAAAAGATTTATACAGGAAGCTCAGGAGATCTGGGTCTGGAGCTCTGAAAAGAGGTCAATCTACACATGCAGATCTGAGAATCATCTACATAGAGGTGGTAGTTATAGTTATGGAAGTCAGTATGATTGCCACAACTGACTTCCACAACTTCAACTACCATCTCTAAGCAGATGATGGGAGTTATGAGAGTCAGCTGTGGGAGTCAACCAGACTGCCCCAGGGCGACTAGGTGGCACAGTGGATAGGGTGCTGCCTGAAGTCAGGAAGACTCATCCTGATGAGTTCATATCTGGCCTCAGGCACTTATTAGTTGTGTGACCCTGGTCAAGTCCCTGAACCCTATTTGCCTCAGTTTCCTCATCTGTCAATGAGCTAGAGAACAAATTGGCAAACTATTCCATGATATCTTTGCCAAGAAAATTCCAGATGGGGTCACCAAGAGTTAAACACTGGTGAAAATGACTGAATGACAACTGCAAAAGAGAAAGCATAAAGCTAAAAGAAGGCTAAGACAGTCCCCAGAAACCACTCACCTTAAGAGATGAATGAGAGAATGAGCACAGGTAACAGAGAAGGCATAATGAGAGATGCTGAAAAAGAACAAGAACATGTATTTTCTTTGCAGTGAAAGGAGGAGAGAATAATAATAATCAAAAGATGCAGAGAATAAAGGAGGTTAAAGATTGAGGAAAAGCCATTGTTTTGGGTGATTATGAGTAACGGGTAATCTTAAAATGAACAGTTTCCGTGAGTAGTCAGGGTTAAAATGCTTATAGAAATCCATGTTCTTATTCATTGTTTTTTTAATTGTCATTTTTCAGTCATGTCTGCCCAGGGTCAGTTAGCTAGTAAGTGTCTGATGCCAGATTTGAACTCAGGAAGATGAATCTTTCTGACTCCAAACCTGATACTCCATCCTCTGTGCCACCTAGATGCCTTGGGCTCTGTACACTCACTTTTTCATATAACTTTGTCTCCGGCACTTACTAGCAACATGACCCTGGTCAAGTCACTTAACTTCTGATCATCTCAGTTTCCTCAGCTATAAAATGGTATAATAATAGCACTTCCCTCTCAGGGTTCTTGTGAAGATCAAGATAAAAAGTGCTTAGCACAGTGCCTGGCCTATAGTAGTTACTCTATAAATGCTTAATCTTTCTTTTCCCCTTTGGGTTTATTTTATTTTCTTGTCATTTTCCAGTAAAACTTCCTTTTTGGAAAACCCCCAAATTATCTTGGTTGAACTAAAAAGAAACAGTTGGTCAGGATAGGAAGTTGGGGTTGTGCGAATGGGGAGCAGAGTGCCCGCTAGTGTCTAGGTGTGATGGCAGCGGTGGCTGACCCATTTTGGACCTCAGGAAAGGTCAGTAAAACTGGGGCCAAATGAAGGGCAGAAGTTATGCGAATTACCTTAATATCAACTGCGAATGCTTCATTCTTTCTGTTTGGGTCATTCCCTCAAGAGGAATCTGCTGCAAAATGGAGGCAAAGAACTCTTCCCTTTTCTCTTCTTCCCAGGCTAGTCTTCCCTTTCTAAACATTTTCTCTTTGATTAGTCAGTCAACTAACATTTAGTAAGCACCTATTATATACCAGATAGGAACAGAGAGGCGGCTCAGTGGATAGGGCACTTGGCCTGGAGTCAGGAAGACTTGAGTGCAAATTTGACCCCAGATACTAGCTGTATGACTCTGGGAAAGTCACATAACCTCTATTTGCCTTAATCCATTGGTGAAGGAAATGGAAAACCATTCCAGTATTTTTGCCAAGAAACCTCTATGGACAGTATTGGCAGGCTCTGGTCCACAGGGTCACGAAGAGTCGAACATGACCGACTGAACAACAACAAATAGGCCAGATGCTGCATTAATTGCTGGGGATACAAAGGGAGGCAAAAGACAGCCTTGCTCCTAAGGAGTACACAGTTAAATGGAGAAAATAACCTGAAAAGAGCCACATAGAAACAAGATCTATAGATGATAAATTGGGGGTAATCTCAGGGGCAAGGCAATTTGGTAACATTTTAAATGCTCTTACTCCTTCCCTCAGATATTTCTTTGCCCAAATTCAGAGCAAACAGATTAGATTTAAAGGAGGAAAAAAAGTTACTGATTGACATCTGTCCGGGGTGGAGCTAACAGCTGTCCAGAGGTGGAGTCGACTTGACAGCTGTCCAGAGGTAGAGCTGACTGACAACTGTCCAGAGGTGCAGATAACAGCTGTCCATGGGTAGAGCTAACAGCTGTCCAGAGGTGGAGCTGACTGACAACTGTCCAGAGGTGCAGATAACAGCTGTCCAGAGGTGGAGCTGACCAACAGCTGTCCAGAGGTGGAGCTAATAGCCGTCCAGAGGTGGAGTTGTTAGACAACTATCCAAGGGTGAGGCTAACAGCTGTCCAGAGGTGGAGCTGACTGACAGCTCTCCAGGGATGGAGAAGAGATCGCAGAGAGGAGAAGCCCTGCTTTTGGAAATGATTTGGGGCTACCTTAAGGAACTGCAGCTTTACAAGGTCTGTCCTGCCCTCCCCAAAGACAGGTGCTCTCATTGTTAGAGAGGGAGAACTACAAAGCAAGAAGGCACTGCAATTTTGGCTTTGGTCCAAAGACAGAGTCTGACCTAGAGCCTGCCACTGACAGGGGCTCAAACGTATCCCTTGGAAGTCATCTTAGCTCTCCGTGGGCTGCTGAGGCCATGCAGGACATCTGGGTCTAGGACCTTGGCTCAGTCTGGGTAGGGAGGCCTTGCTTGTCTTGGGGTCAAGTGGCTAACCTTTTCTTGACTAACTCTGCCATTATTCATATGTCCCATTTCTAATACCAGATGATCATGAAAAGATTCCACCCAAGTAGAATGTTTCTCTTACCCCCCACCCCTTCCCTGATGGATAATGAACAACAATCTCGTGGGGTCGGTTTCTGTCAAAAATAAAAATTCATAGCTTTAGGTTCTTGGTGTCCTCTCCCATGGCTTTAATAACCATGGTACAATCACCAATAATAAACAACATTGCTCCTTCACAATTCACTGAGAATAAACCTTTCTGCCTCAGAAGTTGAGAAGCTTCTGGATTTGCCCCTGAATGGATAGGTTTTCTCTTTTCTAGTCTTAAAATAATTCAGATGAAATGGGGCTACTTTGGACCTGAGTTCCAATTCTGATGCTGTCACTTAATGCTTGCCATGTCATTTAACTCTTCAGGATCTCAGTTTCCTCAAAAAACGGATTATAGAATAATAGCTCTAGAGCTGGAAAGGACTTCAGAGGCTAACTAATATGGTACCCTCATTGTGCATATAACGAAACCAAGACTCAGGGAAATGAAATGTCTCGTCCAAGATCATATCAGTAAACATCAGTAGCAGGATTTGAAACCAAGTCTTCTGACTCCAGTCACTGGTTCTTCCCCTCTGCTCTAATGATATCACTAAAATAAGGAAATTAGACTGACTGACCTCAAAATGTATTTCAGGGCTACTTCTAAGATTTAGAACTTTTTATAGCATTTTTGAATGAAGGGAGAATGTTTAGAATGGTTAGAGCAGTTTCTGACCACCAAGTCAGCAATATTGGATTCTTGTTACAGTTTTCCTATGCACTAAGTCCTGAATTTCTTTATTTTTTTTTTATTTTTAAACGCTTGCTTTGAATCTTAGGGTCAATACTAGGCTTTGGTTCTTAGGCAGAAGAATGATAAGGGCTAGGCAATTGGGGTTAAATGACTTGCCTAGGGTCACCCAGCTAGGAAGTGTCTGAGGTCAGATTTGAACCCAGGATCTCTCTTTTCTAGATCTGGCTCTCAATCTACTGAGCTACCCAGTGGCCCCCTTCCCTGAATTCCTTTAAAAAGAGATACCTGTCTCTGTGTATCTAAATATATATGTATATATATCTATATATTTATATCTAAGTATATATATACATATATATTTCACATACGTGTGGGTAACATACATAGATACGTTTTTACTACTTATAATTAAATACTAAGTGATTTCCCGGGGCAGCTATGTGGCACAGTGGATAGAGCACTGGGTTTGGAATCAAGAATACTCATCTTCACGAGTTCAAATCTGACCTCAGACACTTTGTAGTTGTGTGAACCTGGGCAAATCACCTAACCTTGTTTGTCTCAGTTTCTCCCTCTGTAAATCAAGTTGGAGAAGGAGATGGCAAACCACCCCAGTATCTTTGCCAGGAAAACCCCAAATAGGGTCACCCCAAGAGTTGGGCGTGACTGGTCCAACTGAACAACAACACAAAGAAATTGACAGAATAGGAGATGGGTGCTAACTACTAGGTCAACTAGATTTAGGAAGGGCACCTAAACTCAGTCTCATAGGGAGCTTTGGACTGATTCTAAGAAGAGGGAGAGAATTCTGAGCATGAGGGAACAACCTAAACAAAGGCACGGGATGTCAGGTAGTGGAAACCACAAAGACATCAGTTTTCCTGGAGTCCAGCATGCATGAGGTGGGAAAGGAAAAATGTGAAATCAGTCTGGAAAGACAGTCTGTGAGTTTGTGATATCCTTGGAAAAGGAATTCCGGTCCTGTTCCCCTCACCAGCAGCCTCTGCTTTCAGAGTTTAGGATTTACCCAGATTTTTTTTTCACATAAATTCAGAAGATAAACCTCCCATTTGTTACTTCTAATTAAAACCTCTAAAAACAGCTGTGTAGCCTGTGACAGCACCAGACACATTAAGGAGGATACTGAGGTGAGGAGGAACCTTCCTATTTGCAGATTCTTTTGAAATACTTCGTTCTTATCCCTCTCGTGTACTTTCCATTTGCCACTGGGCATCATTGTCCATCATGATAATAATAGCTGACGTTTATGTAGCATTTGAACCTGTCTACTCACTTTGCAGACATGATCTCATTTGAGCCTCACAGTGGTCCTTTGACATATTATTATTATTTCTCTGTTTTTACAGCTGAGGAAATTGAGGCTGAGAGAGGTTGTCACTTGCCTAGTCACACAATAGAACCTTATAGTTAACTCTTTTATTTATTTTGTATTTATTCGGTTCCTATTTGCCATCTCCTTCCCATTGAATGTAAACTCCTTCAAAGTATGAGTAATTTCAGTTTTTATTTTCTGTATCGCCAGCACCTAGCACAGTGTTGGACATACAGTAGGAGTTTAATAAATGCTTATTGATTGAAAGTGATCTCTCCCCCTTGAAATTCCTTTCTGTGATGCTATATCTTCTTTATATACCATGCCTTTAAGTTGTAGTACACTTTTAAGCTTTAATAGTTTAAATAAAATAATTAAATTAAACTATGGACTTAAAACTTAAAAGGACACTAAAATGTTGGGGATACCCTGTATTTGCTTGTGTGTGTACATGTTCCTTCATTAAAAATGTAAGCCCTGCATCAACTAGATGGCTCAGTGGATAGAGCACCAGGCCTGGAGTTTGGTCCCAGCTTGGCCTTAGACACCTCCTAGCTGTGTGACCCTGGACAAATCACTTAATCCCCTTTGTCTTTAACAAAAAAGAAAAAAGAAAAAAAAGAATGTAGCCCCTTGAGGACAGGGACTACATCAATTTTTCTGCTTTCCTTTTGTGTTTGGATCTCCAACTTCTAATGCAACTATTTTTTTTTAAAATCCTGACCTTCTGTCTTAGAATGGATACTCTGTAGGAGTTCCAAGGCAGAAGGGCAGTAAGGGCTAGGTAATTGAGGTTGCTCTCCATTGAACCACCTAGCTGCCCCTTCTGGTGCGACTTCTAACCAAGGTCTTCTAATATAGTGGCTGGGCCATAGTAGGCACTTCAAAAAATCAATTAATAATCAACAATCATTTTAAAACACCTTAAAAACATCTTTAAACATTTATGTTCCAGGCACTGTGCTAAGTAGGGGTGATACAACAAAACCATCCTTGCCCTAAGGGTAAAAGAGTCCTCAGGGAGCCAAGGTTTCTCTCTCCCAACTTTAAATCCAGTGCTTTTCCCACCATCGTGCGCCATTACACTGAGGGGTATTCTGGGAGCACTAGCAGCTCTGGTATGCGAGCTTCTGAGTTCTTGGCAGGGAGGCCTGTCCACCCAAGTGTCCACCTTTCCCTCTCCTCTCACCTGTGGTTCCAAGAAGCTGCAGCATGCAGAGAGAGCACACATTGATAAAACTAGACTGACCAGTCAGCTGGTTAGGGAATGTCTACCCCAAGCAAGTGAAGACTCCCCTGGAGGAATAGCCAGATGAGAAGCATTTATTCAAATGGCCTTGAAGGCAGCTGAAGCAGGCCCTGTGGAGTTCGTCCAGCTTGGTTGGACATCAAAGATGCCAAGGTCATCCACTGAGTCCTGGGCCATTGTCAGTAGAACTGTCTTTTTTCTTGCCACTGGACTTTGATGTCTCTGGCTCTGGAAGAGAGTAAGGCTGATGATTTGTACAACTCAGCCTCACTTAAATCTAGTGACTGGAGTCAGGAGGACCTGAGGTCAAATCTAGTCTCAGATACTTCTTAGCTGAGTGACCCTGGGCAAGTCACTTAATCCTGATGACCTATCCCCTGTGGTTCTGTCTCAGAACTATACTAAGACAGAATGTAAAGTTTTAAAAAGAGAGAGAGAGAAAAGAAAACAAAGGACGAACAACCACCATTCTTCCATTGGTATATGTTATCTTCTCTTTCTAGACTATAGTCTCAGTGAGGGTTAAGAATCTCTTCTTTTGATCCTCCACATCAAATAGCACTATGCCTTACTTAGAGCAGGTGCTCAATTGTTATTGTTGTTGTTTGTTTGTTTGTTGCAGCTGCTGTTGTTCCTTTACTTTTTGTCCTAGTAACAATTCTAAGACCAGAAGGATAGTGCAAATAGGATTAAGTGACTTGCCCAAAGTCACATAGCTAGGAAGTATCTGAAGTCGAATTTGAACCCAGGACCTCCTGACTCCAGATCTGGCTCTCTAGCCACCAAGCTACCTAGCTGCCCCTCAATAAATGTTGATTTAGGGGGCAGCTAGGTGACTTAGTGGATTGAGAATCAAGACATGAGATGGGAGGTCCTAGGTTCAAATCTGACCTCAGACATTTCCTAGCTGTGTGACCCTGGGCAAGTTGCTTAAACTCCATTGCCTAGCCCTTTACTCTCTTCTGCCTTAGAACCAACATAGAATTGATTCTAAGATGGAAGATAAGGGTTTAAATAAATGAATATACAAGTAAACAAACAGATAGATGGATAGATAGATGGATAGATAGATGATAGGTATGTAGATAGATAGACAGATAGATGATGCTTTAATTGAATTTGTTGAGGAAGAGAAGAAATGGAGAAAGACAAGTGTTGTTGAGACTGAGATGATTTCTGTAAAGGACTGTGAGCCTCCTAGATAAGGTGCTTTGCAAATATGGGGTTGTGTTATTACTATGTAGCCTTGGGCTTCTATCAAGTTAGTAAATTATGCTTATCTCCAGCTCTGGGATGTGGTGAGGTGCCAAGGTGTATTTATAGAGTGCTTTGAGATCCTCCAATGATGAACTGTCCTGGGGGAGGCAGGAGGATTAATTACTTAATATCTGCAGGCCACTTGAAAGTCTTTGTAGAACAGGGAAGAATGATTATTATTATTTCCCAAAAGAGGTTCCAAAGGTAGCTCTAGCTGCAAGGAGGTTTGCAATGAGCTGGAACCCGCACAACAGAGAACCGAAGAAAACATTTCTATCTCCTTCCCTGCTGGGACTTTTCCCTTCCACTTTTACAAGGCCAGAGAGTTTCCCGGAAAATCCTGCCCGTGGGGTCGCAGTAATTCATTAAAAAAAAAAAAAATCTCCCGGGAGATTTAAAAGAACTTTTATTTGCTCGTTGCGTAAGTCCCGAGCTCCTTGCGTCATCCATTAACGCAACGCCCCGCGGTTGGCAGAGAAGCCAATATTTAAACAACAACAACAACAACAAAAATTGTGGAGGCAGGGAGAGGTTAAGAGTAAGGCCACACGGCAATTTGGTACCCGCCGCTCCCCCAACCTCCAGGGAATTCCAGTCTGCCAGACCTGCTTCCCCCCTCCATTAGCCTGCCTCCTTCACAGGTTCTGAGTTGCCCAGATTATTTTCACGGGAAACTCAGAACATAAACCCCCCTCTTTGCTGCTTCTAATTAAAGCCTTAGAAAACAGCTTGGGGACATTTGCAGATCCTGGATACTGTACCAGGTTTCAGTGCGGCATAAAGCACAGTCTTTTTTTGGGCTGCAGTGGGAGCTTTGGCATTTTTGTGGGGGTTTGGTGGAAAAGAAAGCACTTTTATAGACCGTCTGCTAAACCTTGTGAAACTGCATTTGCGTCGCAGTGCCAGACAACTGGTGCCTGCCGACTTAATGGCTCGTCTATATGACAAGCCTTGGGGGAAGAAAAAAGGGCTTCTCATTGCCTAACTTTGAACAGATTGAAATAGAGCATTTGAGCCATCCGTCAGAGATGCCACTTGGGGCTGGCGCGATCCAATGCCCACTCAGCCAGAGTCAGGAGGAAACTTGAATTTTTTTGAGTTAGGTAGTTTCAATATTCAATCTAGCGCCCTCCCCCCCCCACTCCCCGCCTCTTGGCACACTCAGCATGAGTAACACAGTTGTAATAGAATCCGAGGCTGCGCCAGCTCTAGGAATCAAAGGCAGCCAGCTCCCCACTTTGGGCGGAATCATGTCAGCCTGAAGGACGTGGCTGTGTTGAGGGGTAAGAGGAAGAGTGTCTTTTGTTCCGTAATAGCTAGCGAGTTAGCCTGAAGCTTGCAAAGCTCTCAGGTGAACCTCATAGCGATCCCGTGAGGCAGGTATTTTAATTACCTCCATTTTACAGGTGAGAAAACTGAGGCTAAGAAGATGTTAAGAATGACTATCCCAGGGTCTGAAGGAGAACTTAAACTCGGATCTTTCTGACTTTAAGAAGTCCAGGGTGCTATCCATTGCGCCACCTAACATAACACCTGCCATAACAGTACCGCAAAACCAAGGTACACTTGTATATGGGGAAAGGTAGACAATAGGTCCAAACATTTAGGGTTGGATAGACCATAAGGATGTTAGACCTAGAGCTAGCCAGGAACTTAGAGGCCATCTCATCAGATGCTAACCAATCTGATAGTTAAGAGGTAATAAATGTGCATTTCTCTAATCAATAGTGATTTAGAGCATTTTTAATATGGCTATAGAAAGCTTTGATTTCTTCTTCTGAAAACAACTTGTTCTCATCCTTTGGTCACTTATCAGTTAGGGAATGACTTATAATTTTATAAACTTGACCTAGTTCCTATATATTTGAGAAACAAGGCCTTTATCAGAGAAACTTACTGTAAATTCCTTCCTCTCCCCCCCTTAATAGTTTTTTTCCCCTAATCTTGGCTGCATTTGTTTTGTTTGTGCAAAAATTTTAAAATTTAATGTAATCAAATTATCCATTTTACTTCCCAGGATCCTTCCTTTTTCTTGTTTAGTCATAAATTCTTCCCTTCCAGTAAAATTTTCCACGTTCCCCTAATGTGCTTATGGTGTCACTCAATGTCTAAATCATGGACCCAATTTTACCAAATCTTGGTATATGGTACGATATGCTGGTCCATATCTAGTTTCTACCAAATTGCTTTCCAGTTTTCCTAACAATTTGTATCAAATAAAGAGTTCTTGTCCTAAAAGCTTGGGTCTTTGGCTTTATCAAACACTGATTACCATAGTCATTTTACTGTGTATAGTGTACCTAATCTATTCCACTGATCTGCCACTTCATTTCTTAGTCAGTACAAGATTGTTTCATGATTACCGCTTTGTAATATATTTTGAAATCTGGAACTGCAAGGCTATCTTCTTTCGCATTTTTTAAAACTAATTCTCTTGATATTCTTGACCTTTTGTTTTTCAGTTACTCCCATTTTTTCAACAAAGCTCTATGGATATGTCCATATACAATGGCTAGGAGATAAAGGATATGGGTTTGAGTCCTGGCTTTGCATTTACTGTGACTTTAACTAAATCACTTAATCTCTTGTAACCTTGAAGACAGGCCCTTCTGATGCCTCTGAAAAAGTCCATGGAATGGGCTCCTAAACCATAGAATCCTAGAAAATAAAAGCTTCAAAAGAAACTAGAGTCTGCTTTCTTCATTTCAAGATGAGGAATGTGGGGCCCAAGGCAGTGAAATAATTTGCAAAAAGTCATATAGAATGTCACCAGCAAAACTGGGATAGAATCTAGGTGTCTCTAGATTGCAGCACTTGTTCCGTTATCCCACAGACTACCCTTTGGGGAGAATGAGGCAGGAGTAGGGGATTTATTGCCTCAGGAGTCATCCCCATGCCTTTTGGTGTCCAACTTCCAGAATCATTATCCATTTTGCTCCTTTTGGAGCTGCCTTTCCCTCCTAAGGACAGCTTCCCCAGAGAGGAACTGATACTGATATTAGGTACCGGAGAGAATGACTTCTGTAATCTTAATTATGAAACCCACACCACTACTCCACCGTAATTAGCTAACTCACTTGGGTGCAGGGAACATGGTTATAACATTTTTCAACATGGATTCATGAGGCCTCTCAAGAGGCACCTGCCTTAGTTAAAACATTACAGAGCTGCTAGAAGTCATTTGACTCTTGCCTTCTCATTAGGGTTTCTTCTAAACAGACATAATATAGTTCTTTTGGGGGGAGTTGCCTGAGATCAGGTTTAAGCTTGCTGATTTATTCGCCCATTTCACCCCTTTCGTCCTTTTCTTGAATGTAGGATGCTTGTGGCTGCTCCCTTTTTTAGAGACAGTCATAGATCCTGGAGGTAGAAGGGATTTCAGAGCTGATTTAGCCCAAATCCTCCATTTTATAGATGATGATACAGACTTAGAAAGGTGAAGGAACATTTCTGCTCTTGGAATCAAAATATGAATATATCCAGTCTACTCAAGTCATCATGAAATCCAGCCCAGGGTCACACAGCTAGGAAGTGTCTTAACAAGTCATTTAACCCCCATATCCTAGCCCTTACCCCTCTTCTGCCTTGGAACCAATACACAGTACTGATTCTAAGGTGGAAGGTGAGAGTTTGAAAAAAAAAAGGCAAGGAGAAAAGGAAGAGTCTGTTCCTCCAGCATATTCTAAGTGAACTAAAACTTTGGGAGACCCTGAAAGCTCAGGATATCAAGGGTACAAAAATCACCTTCTCAGATATATTGGCAGTCAATAAAATTTGACAAATAACTATTAAGCACCTGCTGTTTGCAAAGCATCACCTAGACTTTGTGATACAAAAATGAAAAAATAATCTAATCCCTGCCCTTAAGGAACTCTGAATTCAGAAGAGGGAATATGAGGAGGAATTGCAGTGATTTGAGATTTCTTAGAGATGAGAATGGATTTGGACCCCAAAAATGGAGAAGGGAAGATGGGAGAGGAAATGATTTCTAAGCAGGAGGAATGAATAACCTAAGCAAAATCATAGAAGTCAGAATTACATTGTTGTGTTTTGGGTCAGTGTTTGGCAGAAGTGAAATGTTTCTAGAGAGAAGTATGAGGTCTCCCATTGCTAATAGTGACTGCTTCATCTAGCCAGCAGTCTGTTTCATCAGAGGAAGTTGAAAATCCCTCAGCTGACGCACATTTAAGGGGGTCACAACATCCAAACTGTGTACAAACAAGATGAATACAGGATAAGTTGGAGCTAATCAACAGAGGGAAGAGACTAGGGTTAAGGGACACTGGGAAAGGCTTCTTACAGAAGATGGGATGCTAGTTGAAATTTGAAGGAATTCAGAGAAACCTGGAGGCAGAGATGAGGAGCAAGAGTTCTAGGCATGGAGAAGCAGCCAGTGAAAATTTATAGAATTAAGAGATGGGGTTATTTGAAGAAGATCATGAAGGCCAGGATCACTGGATCCATAAACCATATCGAAGGTCAAAGAATTTTTGCTCAGATCTTTGTTCAGTACTTTCCTTTTGCTTTTGCTCAGTGCTTTGGTTCCAGATTTTTTCATTTTTTCATTTTATTTTATTTTTTCCATGGTTCCATGATTCTTGTTATCTCCCTTTCTTCTTCCCTCCCCACTCCCAGAGTTGACAAGCAAGGTTCCAGAATTTTGATACTACTTGCAGTTCTGATGCCAAAAGCCCTTCTAGGAGATCTTTATTCATCCTTTGACTGCCTGACCAGTCTTGTAACTAACTGATTGGTGCCAATTCATGAAAAGAAACATCAAGGGGCCACTAGGTGGCTCAGTGGAACGAGAGCCAGACCTAGAGAGGGGAGATCCTAGGTTCAAATCTAACCTCAGATACGTCCTAGCTGTGTGACCCTGGGTAAGTCACTTAACCCCTGTTGCCTAGCCCTTACCACTCTCCTGCCTTGGAACCAACACACAGTATTGATTCTAAGATAGAAGGTAAGGGTTTAAAAAAAAAATAAAAAACCAGAAAACCACAACTCACTTTACAAATTGTGAACTTCCAATTCCTTCTTCTTTTCTATATCAAGATGAGTAGAAGAAACAAAAGTAATCGTGGGTACAATGCTCAGGGCTGCAATGTGTAACTGTCCTTTTCCATTCAAGGCATGGTTTCCCTGGAAACTAACCTCAGTAATTTCTCTTCCCAAGGGGGAACTGAAAATTACCATACAATTGAATCAAGTCCACCTAACTAGTGGGTATGGAACTGGGCAGATTACTTAATCTTTCTGTCTCAATTTTCTTGTTGGTGAAGTTTAAGAATTAGATTAGAACTGTAGAGCTCCTAAAGTCTATTCTAGTCCTAAAATTCTTTGAGTTTATGAATCTTAATCTTTATTTTTTCAATAATTGTTCCAGAAACTAGTCTTTGATCTTTTTTCTTAAAAGGAACTATCTTATTAAAAAGTTATAATTTTAAAACAGAGCAGTTAGAAAACAAACAAACAGAAATCACAGTTTATATTACTCTCCAGCTCTTTGGAGGGCAGTTAGGCAGCATGGTATATAGAATGCTAGGCCCTGAGTCAGAAGACCTGAGTTCAAATATGACCTTAGACGCTAGCTGTTCGACGCTGGACAAAATCATTTAAACCTCTTTGCCTCAGTTTCCTCATATGTAAAATGAGATGGAGAAGGAAATGGCAAACCACTCCAGTATCTGCCAAGAAAACTCCAAATGGGGTCACAAAGAGTCAAGTATAAATGAAATGACTGAATAATAACAACAAGCTCTCTGAGCCCTGTCCTTTACTTCAACAAATCTAATGAGATGACTTCCATTGGACCTTTATTGCTCTGGCTTATCCAAGTCAATTCGTTTTTCCTTAACCATTAATGCTAAGACCTCAAACTTCCCATTGTGGAAAGAATCCTCAAATTTTAGAGTTAATGGGGCTGGCTCGTACAGCCAAAGCCCCAAAGGAATCCCTGCCGTAACATATCTGAAAAATTGGTCAACTAGCCTCTTGCTGAGAGGTCTACAAAGAAGGGGAAATCACCATCTCCCAAGTCAGCTTTTCCCACTTTTTGGATGTTCTAATTGTTAGGAAGTGTTCCCTGACATCAAGCCTAAATTTGTCTCTTTGTCAACTTGACTCATTGCTTTTGGATTTGACCTTGGAAACCAGATGGATTTCAAATACTTGTTCCCAAGCATCCTGTTTCCCCTGAGTCTTCTCTAGGTTAAATATGCTCAGTCCCTTCAACTGATAGGTCCTCCATCTTCTTGGTTGCCGTTCTCTACCACTTTCCAGTTTATTACTGGAAATTATTATTATTATTATTATCATTTATATAAATTATTCTTATGTTAATATTAATATATTTATCATAATAAATATAATAAACACAAAACTATTATAATGTTATGATAATAATCATGCAATATATTATATAAAAATAAATAATATAACACCACAATAAATCATGAGAATGAATATTAAATTTGTGTTTATATAAATTACTTAAAAATGTATATAAATTATTACCAAAATGAGAGTACCCACAGTTGGAACCAATACTCCAAATGTGGTTTAACCAGGGACTATCACCTTCCTTTTGGAGGCAATGACTCTCTTAATACCTCCAGCTAGGGTGTCACAGGAAATAGAACCTTAGGCCTCAAGTCAGCAAATCCTGAGTTCAAATGTGATCTCAGATACTTACTAGCTATATGACTCTGGGTAAATCTTTTAACCTGTTTGCCTCAGTTTCCACATCTATGAAATAAGGATAATAACTGTATCTACTTTCCAAGGTTGTTTTGTAAGGATCCTATAGGATATTTGTAAAGTTCTTTGCAGTCCTTAAAATGATAGCCACTATTATTATGATTAAGACCAACAGGAATTATTTTAGCTTTTTCTGGCTGCTGTATCAAACTGCTGACTCATATTGAGGTGGAAGCCCACTAACCCCCCAGAGCTTTTTCAGCCACATTGCTGAATTTCACTGTGCCTCCCCCAGCCTGTACTTGTGATGTTGCTTTTTGGAATTCATGTGTAAGACTATATATTTATCCTGACTAGATTCCATTTTTACTAGATTCAACACAATTCCTGGAGTTTGTTAAGGTCTCTTTGTACCCTGAATCTGTCATCTGTTATGTAAGCTATTCTTCCTAGCTTTGGGTCACCTGCAAATTTCATATATGTGCCATCTATGTATTTTCCAAATTATTGACAAAAGTGTTAAAGAGCACAAAGATGTTAGTTAAATCATTTATATATTTACATAATGTTTACAGAGTTTTGGGCGAAGAGTTGCTCTGTGGGGCTCTTCACTGGAGAACTCTTGCCAAGTTGGCATAGAATCAACTATTGAATTTTCTCTGTCCTCCATGTTGGGAATGTCCTCTCTCCTCATCTCTACCTTCTGAAGTCCTTCAAGACTCAACTAAAATTCCATCTTCTACAAGAAGTCTTTCCCACCCCTCTTAATTTCCAGTGCCTTTCCTCTCTTAATTATCTCCTTTTGCCCTCAATATAGCTCGTTTATACTCATTTCTTTGGTTGTTGTGCCCCCCCCCCATTAGATAGTTTTTAAAAAAAATATGAACCCTTACCTTCCATCTTAGAATTGATTCCAAGGTAGAAGAGCAGTAAAGGTAGGCAATGGGGACTAAGTGACTTGTCCATGGTCACACACCTAGGAAGTGTCTGAAGTCAAATTTGAATCCAGGACTTCCCATCTCTAGGCCAGGCTCTCTATACACTGAATCACCCAGTTGTCCTTCACATATTATATTGTAAGCTCCTTGAGGGTATAGACTATCTTTTGCTTTTTTTTATATCTCCACTGTTTAGTACAGTGTCTGGCACATAGTAGGCACTTAATAAATGTTTATTGAATGACTGAGTTACTGAATCATGAATGATTGTTTTGAGGTCAGCCATATAACAGAATACATTTCAAGAACTCAATGAAAAGACAGATAAGACTGGAATAATCAAAGACAATGGAATATAGTGGGAATATAGTGACCCTTTTTATAAGGGAGGCAAGGAGGAGGGAGGGAGGGAGAGAGGGAGAGAGAGAGAGAGAGAGAGAGAGAGAGAGAGAGAGAGAGAGAGAGAGAGAGAGAGAGAGAGAGAGAGAGAG
>NC_058130.1:167781367-167858842 GCF_016433145.1 Gracilinanus agilis
AGAGAGAGAGAGAGAGAGAGAGAGAGAGAGAGAGAGAGAGAGAGAGAGAGAGAGAGAGAGAGAGTGAGTTAGGGATAACAGGTGCTGATAATTAGGATCATTTGATCTTTGATTTGGAGCTGGAAGGATCCTTGGAGATTATCCTCACAAAAGAGAATTGAGGCCCAAAGAGTTTAATAAATTTGTCTAAAGTATCACAGGTAGATGGGATTTGAATCAAAGTCCTCTGCCATGAAATACAACATACTTATTACTCAGTAAGCATCTATTTTCCCTACTGTGGTCTCCATCAAGAAGTAACTAATTCATGGCAGGTTCCCGAGCTACAAATTACTTGCAAGTTGGCAGCTTGGAAGGCTGTCTATATCAGGAATCTGTCAGGACTTCTCAGCAGCTTAGAGATTGTGAGAGAGGCAGATGCCATTGTTATGAGTCTCACAATGGGAATGGTGTGTAAATACTCCAGCACTGGCAGCTTAAGCATCTATCCAACGAGCTACTCTTCAGCCCCACCTGTCCCAGCCTCAAACCCCAGCCAATCTCAATTCCACTGTTATCACTCTTTGTCCCTTCCTAAGATTTTAGGCAAGGAAATGCCCTACTACCTGACAATTGGGACAAATGTTCATAGAGGCAAGTGTGGAAGTTGTAAGGGGTAAGAAGCCCCATCTTTAGTGGGCAGCAGGGTTGCTCACTGGATTGAGAGCCAGGCCTGGAGACAGAAGGTCCTAGGTTCAAATCTGACCTCAGATACTTCCTAGCTGTGTGACCCTGGGCAAGTCACTTAATCCCCATTTCCTAGCTCTTACTACTCTTTTGCCTTGGAACCAATACACAATATTGATTCTAAGATGGAAGGTAATGGTTTTAAAAAAAGAAGCCCCATTTTTTTGCTCTAAAATGGCATAGTTTGGCCACTCTCCAGGAAGGCTGGAAAACCAGGAATAGAAAACAAAGCTACTGGCTAGAAGTTGGGGAGATGGAAGCTACAGAGCCTTACTCCTGGCTTTCTTCCCCCAGATCTCTAAAAGACACACGTAAGCATCTCCTTCCCCTTCCTTCTCATCACTTCTGATTTACCTGTCTTGTGAGACCGGCTCTTATAAGATGTTGTCTGCTTTGGAACAGGCAGACAACAGCAGCTCTGGATTCCATGAGAGTTCAGATGGGAGTTTTCAATAAAATGCAAATAAGTACTTAGACTGAGTATTACTATTTGGAAGTGATTCTGGGTTTTGGCTTCAGAAGGATTCGTAATTACAAAGCAGTCCACTTTCAGAGTATTGCCATCACCTGTGGTGGTAGTAACATGCAAATACAAGTCAAAGAATTAATTTAATTCAGGAAACATTTATTAAACCTTTACTATGTGCAAAGCATGATGTTAAAAGAGATAGGAGGGGGCAGCTGGGTAGCTCAGTGGATTGAGAGCCAGGCCTAGAGACGGGAGGTCCTAGGTTCAAACCCGGCCTCAGACACTTCCCAGCTGTGTGACCCTGGGCAAGTCACTTGACCCCCATTGCCTACCCTTACCAATCTTCCACCTATAAGTCAATACACAGAAGTTAAGGGTTTAAAATTTAAAAAAAAAAAGAGATAGGAAGAGGCAGAAAAATAGATGTAGCACCTGCCTATTCTGGGACAGTGATGGGCAAACTTTTTAAAGAGGGGGCCAAAGGAAAGGAAATGCTCATCTGTCAGTCTGTTTCTAAGGCAACTCTTTCAAAGTTTCATTGTATTGTATCCTACTCATTGTATTTGTCAAATTAGGAATAATGTCACTTGGCTGGATAGAACATTTCAGGGATCCCACATCTGGCCCTCGGGGCATAGTTTGCCCATCACTGTTCTAGGAGATGGATGAGGCCCCTAAACAGATGAATTTAATGCAAGTAAGATAATGATCACATGCAAAGGAGATATTACTGTGGTGGGACAGATTCAAGGAGGTAGGGATAATTTTTATCTGGGGTAGAGGACATCACAGAAATTATTTTGGTAAAGCAACACCTGAACTGGGTCTTGAAGAAGGATAAAGATTTCAAAAGAAGAGGAATTCTCAAAAGTGTGGTCTGGGACATTTGGGGGTTCACAAGACCCTTTCAGGGGACCCTTGAGGACAAAACTATCTTCCTAATCATAATAAGATATTTTGCTTTTTAATCAATCCTTGACATCATGAATTTAATTCTGAGAGTCACTCAAAAAAGATTTCTAGCTCTTGTTACCCTCCAAGAAAATCCCAGGTATGTAAGCATCTGGCTCATTCTGCTCTTCCTAATGGTCATCAATTCCCACGCAAGCACTCAGACTAACAAAGATCAATAGAATTAAATAGAAGACAACAAAACTGAATTCGACAGAGAACAGTGAACTGTTTGTACCTAAGTCCCTTCCTTGATTGTCAGGGAAAAAATGCCTATCTTTGGTTCTTCAAAAGATGCCAGCCAGCCATCCCTCAGTGGGTCTTGCCTCCTTTTGGACTTATATAGCTTACATGACCCACCATGCCAGACAGGGGATAAATCCAGGTTGCTTCTCCAGTGCATATAATTCTCTCTCGCAACGATTTCTCTTTTTGTCTCAGTTCTTTACTAAGATGCTCTGTTAAGACTCTGCCTCTGAAGGGGCAGCTGAGTGGTTCAGGGGATAGAGAGCCTGGATATGGGAGGTCCTGGATTCAAATCTGGTATTAGATACGTCCTAGCTGTGTGTCCCTGGGCAAGTCAGAACCCCGATTGCCTAGTTCTTATTGCTCTACTACCTTGAGATCAATACTTAGTATCCATTCTATGACAGAAGGTAAAGGTTTAAAAACAAAGCCTCTGTTTCTCTTGACTCTTCTTCTTCTTCTTTTTTTTTTTTTTTGAGGATCTGTTTTTCTAGGAATCATATATGAGGGAAATGGTATATAGGCTTTGAAATGTTAAAAGAAGGAGTTGGACTAGAAAAGAATAATAACTCATACTCATATAATGTTTTATGCTTATAATGTACTTATATATGTTATCCCATCTCTATTCCATCTGTAAATCTATTCACTCGTGGGTTTTTAGGCAGAGATTTCACTAAAGGGCTTAGAAGCCCTGCGTGTGTGAGCTCCCTGGGAACAAGAATCTTTAGGGTTTCCTAAGGGAGAGGAGGTCACCGGGAGTCATCATGTGCTATGTATTTCCTGACATTTTTGTTTGAATTTGCAGGGTTATAAATTAAAGAGTAATTGGTCCAGCAGAGTCCCATTCCCAGCATCCACTCTATTTCTTGATGCTTTGACCTCACATAGCATGTTATGATTCACCTTGTACTCAGCTGGGCTCATTACTTGTTTGGTCAGCTTTACACCACATGGGCTTTGGCCCACTTTGTTCTATCAAGAGTTCTAATTTGCAGGGTCGGACCCATCTTTTTAAGATTGGCCTTCCCTGCTGAGGCAGTTAATTTTTACAACGCTTTAATTGTTGTGGTTTCTCTGTGTTGCTGTGTTTGGTTTTTGCATGTGTCCTTGGCAGCGTTGGGAGGAGATGGGACCGCTTTGCAAATAAATCAATAGATAAAACATATGGACACGGCTCCTTGGAGCTGGGAGAGTCGCCGAGTGTCTTGGGTAGTCTGAGTCCAGCTCTGTGGTTTGCATGCAGGGGATTGGACCTTACTTGGCTAAAGTAAGAGCTCACCCCTACTCTTGCTGCAAGAGATAGCTTCTGGATTCCCCAAATGGGGGAGCTGGTGGGCCCCCCTTCCAATGGTTGTCCCCTACTAGAGGTATTTCTAGGGCAGCTAAATGACCATTTGTCGGGGGTAGCATAAGTAGGGGCTACACAAGATGGTACCTGAAGTCCCTTCCAAGCTCCAGGTTCTTTGCTATCAGGGCAGAACAAATGCAGTTTGTCCCTTTTCTTCTTTTTGGAGGGTTTGAAGGTTTGGGAGTGGGGATGAGGATGGCAAAAGCTTTCTCTTTCCTTTACTCCTGGGGTAGGGGGATAAATGGAAATGAAATCACACAGCTTGGGGATCAACTACTGAGCACCATGTGTTGGTTTCTTAATATTGCATAGAGCACAACACTATTTGTCCATTTGGAATCCAATTTGCTCGATGTGTAAACAGACAGTGCTTTAATCAAAGCTGTCTGAGGGTAAACACACATTCATCTCCTTGACTGTGCCCTAAGCAAACGGAGACCACAGAGCCATAAAAATAACCCCCCGGCACCGCTTCTGCTCAGTTGCCTTTTCCAGGGAGATCTCGGCCATGGTTTCCAAGGCCCTTTGGATGTATTTACCCAGTGGACCTGGCTGGGAAGGCAAAGTAAATGAGTCTGCATTACAATGAAGGTCTTTGCTGGAGGATTCCATGGAGGAGGATTTTCCTTTCAGCACTCTGCTATGACCTTACTCTTAGTTTTAACTCTCCAGCCTAATCTGAGCCACCAAGATTCATCTTTCCCAGACTTAAATAAAGATTCAGTTGAGGAGGGAGTTGTTGGGGGGGGAGAAACACCTGGAACTAAAAATCAGGAGACCTGGGCATTGGACCAGCTTGTTCCACTGACCAGCTACTGCCTCGACCACTCTGTGCCGCACTTGCTGTGTTTGGATGTAATCAGAGTTGGGACTGAGCTTGTGATTGTGTTGTTATAGGGAATGCTGGGAGGATAAAGCTCCTTCTGCTAACAGATCATTGTTCAGTCCTCTTTCAGTCATGCCTTCATGATTATTTTCCCCAATTTTTTTCTTGGAAAAGACATTAGAGTGGTTTGCCATTTCCTTCTCCAGCTTATTTCACACATGAGGAAACTGAAGCCAACACGGTTAAGTGACCTGCCCAGGATCACCAGCTAGTAATGATCTGAGACTGTATTTGAACTTCTAACTTCCTGACTCCAGGCCCAGTGCTCTATCGATTGTACCACAGTACCTTCCTTTGTACCACATTGCTTCTAGAGTTAACAGTCCTTTGAAGAGTTTAAACCACTATACAGGCATACTTTCATATGTTCAGGAAGGCATCTTATGGGAAGGCAAATCTACTGCAATGTTCTTTATAGAAAAACCATTTCGAAAGATACTTACTTGGGGCAGCAGGGTAGCTCAGTGGATTGAGAGCCAGGCCTTGTTTCTGGAGGTCCTGGGTTCAAATCTGGTCTCAGACACTTTCTAGCTGTGTGACCTTAGGCAAGTCGCTTAACTCCATTTACCTCGCCCTTGCCACTCTTCTGTCTTAAGAGTTGTTAGAAAAATAGAAAACTGAGGATTAAAAAAAATGAAAATTATTTAACAGAATTAGCAAGAGACAGCATAGTATGATAGACAGAATTCTGGCCTTGGAGTTAGAAGACACAGGCCTAGATTCTGCCTTAGTTACTAGCCAGCTGTGGGACCCTAGGCAAGTAATTGAACTTCTTGAGTGTTACTTTCCTTATCCATAAAATGAGGGGGTTGGGCTTTATCCTGTCTGAGATCCCTTCTGGTGCTAAATTGATGATGCTATGAGTTGTCTTCTCCTCTTTCCCTCTACATTTATTTATTTTTGGTAAAGATATTTTATTTTCCCAATTACATGTAAAAACATTTTCCCCCATAAGTTTTCTGAAGTTATAAGATCCAAATTGTCTCCCTCCCCCTTCCTGAAGCTGATAAACAATTTGATCAGTTTATATATGTATTATCATGTAAAGCATATTTCCATATTGTTCATTTTTGTTAGAGAGTATTCAAAAACCAAAGCCCCAAATAAAAACATAGATTAAAAGGAAAAACTGTCCGCTTGGATCTGCATTCCAACTCCAACAGTCGCTTGTCTGGAGGTGGATAGTATTCTTTGTCAGAAGTCCCTCAGAGGGGGCAGCTGTGTGGCTCAGTGGTTGAAAATCCAGGTCTAGAGATGGGAGGTTCTGGGTTCAAATCTGACCTCAAACACTTCCTAGCTGTGTGATCCTGGGCAAGTCATTTAACCCCTATTGCCTAACCCTTATCACTCTTCTGCCTTGGAACCAGAATTGATTCTAAGATTGAAGGTGTTAAAAAAAAAAAGTCTCTCAGAATGGTCCTGGATCACTGTACTTGCACGTGTAAGCACCCACATTCACTAGTTAATCAGTGGAATCTTTAGTTAATCTCTGCCACCTTCATGACCTTATATTGCTAGTTCAGATTTGTATCTTTTCTCACCTAAACTCTTGCATTCCACTTCCTCACTGACTTTCTTCAGTGTGTGTCATTTCTCTAGTACATCTATGTAATCTCTTTTATTTTAAACCCTTACTTTCGGGCTTAGAATTGATACAAAGTATTGATTCTAGGGGGCAGCTGGGTAGCTCAGTGGAGTGAGAGTCAGGCCTAGAGACAGGAGGTCCTAGGTTCAAACCCGGCCTCAGACACTTCCCAGCTGTGTGACCCTGGGCAAGTCACTTGACCCCCATTGCCCACCCTTACCACTCTTCCACCTATGAGACAATACACAGAAGTACAAGGGTTTAAAAAAAAAGTATTGATTCTAAGGCAAAAGAGTGGTAAGAGTTAGGCAATCGGGGTTAAGTGACTTGCCCAGGGTCACAGAGGAAGTGTCTGAGATGAGATTTGAACACATTACTTCCCATCTCCAGGTCTAGTTCTCTTTCTATGGAGCCCTGTTGCTGCCCCACCCCCTTGCCCCCGTGTAATCTTATTGACATACTAACCTGTTATAAAACTATCTTTTTTTCGGTTTTTAAAAAATTATTTTTATTTTAATAACACATTTCCACACAAGTTTTCTGAAGTTACGTGATCCAAATTGTCTCCCTCTCTTCTTCCCTCCCACTTCCTGGAACTAGCAAGCAATTTGATCTGGATTATGCATGCATTAGCATGCAAAATATATTTCCATATTGTTAATTTTAAAAACCATTTATCTTTTTATAATATCAGTGCCTAGCATGGTAGCGTGCATGCAACAGGTACTAAATTAATGTTTGTCAACTTGAATACTGAACATGTTGTTCTCAGTTCCTTCACTTTGGGAATTGGTCCTTCATTTCCTGGGCCAAAACAGCAAATTCTGCTCACCCAGTAAGCCCGGCACTTGGCTAAGAAGATGTCAAGTTTACTGTGTGCAGAATTCAAGTAAGTTCTTCTCTTGGGAAGGACAGCTGGGGCCAGATACTGAGCGACTTAGTTCCAACCTGCAGGAATCTCACTGTTATGATGAGGAATCTCAATATTAGGGTATCAGGCTTTCCTGAAACATAAAAGGGACTTCATCACCAGGGAAAGTCTGCTGAAACATGGCTCCCTGAATTGAGCTGTCTTGATCTTTGCCAACTTCTGTCTTGACGCAGAACTTGGAGGAAGAGAGAATGAGGTTGAGGCTGATGACTTTGAGCAACTCTGCCTCCAATTGGTACAAAAATCAAGACATCAGCTCATGATGTCATTGGCCCCCTGGAAAATGAAGATCGGGAAGGGGCCAGCTACATGGCTTAGCAGATTGAGAGTCAGGTCTAGAGACAAGATGTCCTAGGTTCAAATCTCAACTCAGATACTTTCTAACTGTGTAACTCTAGACGAGTCATTTAACCCCACTTGCCTAGCCCTTACCTCTCTTCTGCCTTATTAATTCTAAGACAGAAGGTATGGGTTAAAAAAAAAAAGAAAATGACTTCAATTCCAATAGCAATTGGAGGCAATGACCTCTAAGGTTTCTTCTAGCTCTAAATTCATGATCCATCCTTCAAGGCTCAGTTCAGGATGCATTTATTATGCTTTCATCATAATGCTTTCATTAAGTTTTATCTGATCCCTCCACACCTCAGCAGAAGAATTTCTCTTTGTTCTGAGCTCTCAAAGTCCCTTGTTCTCAACATTCCTAGGCTCCTGCTATATTCTAACCTGTATGATAGCTATTATGTGCCTGTCTTCCCTCCTTATTTGGAGTGTAAGTTCCTATAGGGCAGAAGCCTTGTTATCCATCTTTGTGTCTCCCTCAGCACCTGGAACCATGCCTTCCCCATGATTTAGATTCTTGGGTAACTCAGATTAACCTCCTTATTTTCCATATGGGTAAACTGAGGCTCAGAGAGAATAAATGACTTGTTTAAGCTTATACAGCTTGTCTGGGACATAGAATGTGCTAGAAACCCTGGTCTCTCTGCTCCTATTCTGATGTTTTCCCAATAGAGCTTGCTTTCCTCTTCAGTAAGTACCCAATAAATGTTTGCTGGAAGGAATTGGGTTGAATCAGGTTTATGCCATGTCAGTCCTCCTGCACTTGGAGTCTGTGTCCTTGGAGGATCATTTTGGATGTGGTTTCTGCAAAAGCAACACCACTGAGAGACAGCTAGGTAAGGTAGTAGATTAGGCTGCAGGAGGTGGTCATGGGTGGCGAGAGTCTTTTTCTCTAAGAAGAGACAGAGACTGCATGCCCAGCCTGGGAGGAATTTCCTCCCTCCATGCTTCAGACAAGAGGAGAGACACATTCCATCTGGGCTCATAATGAGTTGTGAGAAAATCGAAACCTGTCTGCAGTTTCCTTTAACTACTTTGCCTTTCCTTGATTAATTTTCCCGTCTCCGCTAACACTTGTTTTCATGCTGGTACCCAGTCATTCATTTGAGGGGTGACAGATCCTCAGCTGAGGCAGGTGAGTCTGCTGGGAGACAGTCTTTGGAGCTTGGGCACCATCTGTGAGCCGTGCAGAGGTCAGTGTGGGAGGGTGGACATAACTCCTGTCTTCTTGAACATGGAAAGACATTTTTGGAAGAAGTGTTGGGAGAAGAGAGCACATCAGGTCATCAGCACTCCTATCAACCCTCTGACTCTTCCATCTTAACTTCCTTTCCAAGACTGTCATCTTCTCTTGCACATGCCCCTTCTCTGTTGCCACTGCCCCCATCTTAGCTCAGGCTCTCATGACTACTGGTTTGGATTAGTATACTAGTCTAATAGGGCTTCTTCCTTCTGCATCCTTCCTGTCTATAATTCATCCTTTTTGCTATTGCCAGAAAAAAAATCTTTCTTATAAACAGATCTGGTCACATTACTCTTCTGCTCAAAAGCCTCTAAAGTCTCACTATTGCCTAATGAATGGGGATTTCTCATGATACTCCAAATGCTCTATATTCTAGCCAGACTGGGGAGGTCTCTGTTTCACAGACACAGTGTGTATGACCATGGCTCCACTTCCTTTATTCTTTCTTCAAGGACAGTTAGAATGAGGGTGAAAGACTGGCTCTCTTCTTTCCACTCACTTAAAGCTCCATCTCTGAAGACTAGCTTGCTGCCACTATTTGGATGCTTTTCATTTCTATCACTTTACCGGACAATACTCATTTGAGCTTGGGTTGTTATTCACACAAAAATAGATACATTCACAAAATATGTATCTATAGAGGGTACAAGCAAAAAGCCACAAGTACAGGACTCACAAACGTACTAATTCTGCTTATTTTTCTTTTTTAATTAATTCATTTGTTTGATACATTAAAATTCCCAGATAGCATTAATGATCTCAGATAAAGTTAAAGCTGAAAAAGATCTAATTAAAAGAGATAAGCCCAGAGACCATATTATGTTAAGATACCACAGAGCTTGGGGCAGCTACATAACAAAGTAAATAGAGTGCCAGGCCTAGAAACAGGAGGATTTGGGTTCAAATGTGACGTTAGAAACTTCCTAGCTGGGTGACCCTGGGTAAGTCTCATTCCTGCTCTTCTTCTCCTTGCAATCAATACTAAGACAGAAGGGAAGGGTTTTAAACAAACAAATACATAAATGAAACATATACTAAATGTTATAGCATCTACTTATTTTTCATAGGTATATCACAACTTGGTATGCTACCTCCAGTCCTACACTGGCAGGTTCCCACGCCTGCCCCAGAGATGTCTATTGCCTCATCACCTCCTCAATAGCAGCTCTCAATGCCCTGGATATTCCTAGGCTTTTGAGTCTAACCCATTAAGTTGATAATCTGTGGCATAATGTGTGCAGTCATTATTGTTCCATTGCTGTTCCATTTTCCATCGTGTGACTCTTCGTGACCCCCTTTTTTGGTCTGCCATTTCTTTCTGCAGCTCATTTAACAGATGAGGAAACTGAGACAAACAGGATTAAGTGACTTGCCCAGGATCACTCAGCGAGTCAGTTTCTGTGGCCAGATTTGACCTCTGGTATTCCTGACTCCAGACCCAGCACTCTATTCACTGGGCCACTCAGCTGCCCCATCATTCCACTCTACCTTTTATCTCATCCTGCCCTACAGTACCCGTATCCCTGCTCTGTTATCTCGATAGTAGGGATAGGAACTGGGCCAAGGATTTCACTGATTAAGGACCTTCCTTTACCAGTGCAATTCAGCACCTCCTCTGCCTTTTAGTGGTCTTAGAGAGTTGTTCAGAGCACTGAAAATTTTAGTGACTTGCCCAGGGTCACACAACCATAATGTAGAACAGGTAGGACTTGAGCTTAGGACTTGGATCCCTCTGGGTCAATAGATTATACAGAAGAGCCCCAAATCCATGGGGATATGCTCCAAGACCTACCGTGGATGGCCTAAGCCATTATTATAAGCCATGATTATAAGCTAATAGCTGCAGATCCCCTGTACAGGAGCTCTCCCTCCTAGCTCTTGCCCCTCAGTTTGGTGCCTTGAAGCCTCTTCCCCACCAACAAAAATAAAAACAAACAAACTTCAAAAGTAAAAGTGGAAAAATGGAAATGGAAAAAGTAAAAACAGAAGAGCTCCAGGTCTGGCAATTTCAGTTCACTGAGGATAACTTAAAATAGCAGATAAAGGGGGGGGGGCTCTACTGTAAATAAAATATGGTAGTACTAATATACCAGACAATATTCATCTTGTATCAATAGACTAATCTATGAATTTCACTCCAAAGGTTTCCAAAGAGACTTTGGTTCTTCACAGGCTGTCTGGTAGGCAGGCAAAAGCTCCATGTATAGGTGGTGTGGGGCAATGAATAGGGCACTTGATTTGGAGTCTAGAAGATCTGGTCTTGAATCTCACTTCAGTTACTAGTTCTGTGTCCTGGACAAGTCACTTATCTTTTCAGGATTCAGTTTCCTCAGATATAAAATGAGAGAGTTAGACTCAGTGACCTTCAAGGTCCCTTCCAGCTCCCTTACTCAGTGATCCTAGGATCTTAGCTCACAGGGCTATTACTTTGAGGAGCAGATGAGACGATGTATGCCAAATGCTTTGCAAACCTTAGAAAGCTGTATAAATATGAGTTATGACCATCACTGGATAGGAAGGGTTTGTTTTTAAGAACCTTTCCATATCCATAGTAAAAAAAAAGAGAATTGTACACAAAACTACATTTCTTCAACCTATATGACTTAATTTTATTTTTAAGTTGTTAACAAGTTAAACCTACAGATTTCAAAACTGTCCTGTTGGTCTGTGCTTCTTTCTTTTCCTTCCTTCTTTTCTCTCCCATGAATTTTTATAAATTATGTCTCAATGATCCTTCTATTAATTCTAAATCCAACATTTCAAGGCCAAAGAAAGCAAGCAGAGAGAGTGTGAAGTCTTTGGCCCTGCCCTATCTATGCTAAAGGGGAGGGTTGGGAGAAATGAGCTACCATATTCTTTTTTGTGTCTCTCCTAGTTGGTTGCTCTGGGAAGGACTTACCCTTCAGCTGTAGCCTCAGCGTCTGCTTTAATAATCAGTCAGTAAACAAGCATTCATTAAATGTTTCCTGTGTATCAGGCACTGTGCTAAGCACTAGGAATAGGTAGAAAGAAAGGCAAAAATAAGAAGTCTCTGTCCTCGGGGATATTTGTGACAGGACCCAAGACTTATCAAAGTAATTGATAGCTGTTACCCTGATATCATCTCTTTTTTGGGTTGTCTGTCCCTAATTAGAATGTGAACTCTTTGAGATCAAAGTCTGCATTGCTTTTCTATCTGTATCCTTAATGCTTAGGAGAGTGCCTTGTATCTAGTAAATTCTTAATATTTTTTTATTAATTCATTTACTCATTCATTCATCTGGAAAACTGAGACACAGCCTGAGTCCCCAGATTTTAGAAGTATGCTCTGCCACTTAGGATCTCATTGGCCTTGAAATTTTATAATTTATGACTATGACCCCCACAATGGAGTTTTGTTCAGGGCGATATGTTAGAAATAAAAATGGGGGTGAGGGTAAAGGGCACAATCTAATCTGTTTTTTTTTTTTTTTGGTCAGGTCTAATCTACACAGATTTGGTACTGAAGGGATGGAAGAGGTATAGAATTCATCATGGTCTATTGCTGGCAAACAGTTCTCATATAAAATTCCTTTGTACTTTCAGTTGCCAGAGTCTAGTTCATTTCTGGCCCAGGCCATTCTTTTCTGGGCTTTCAAAGAAGTCTGTATTTTTTGCAGTTACATCTTCCTTCTCCTCCTTACCCAAGTGTTCAAAAGCATCCCTTCTGGGTCCTAATTCCTATTTTAGTCTCACGAACTGCCTCCCTGGTTGTCAGAGGTTGCCAGATCTCTTTTGGGCCCCAGCATCTATTCACCCATTCCTCTGACTCATATACTCATAGAACAGAGATAAAGGAAATCTTAGGAATAGTCTAGTCCAACTGCCAGTTTTTCAGAGATCAAAACAGAGGATCAGAATGGCTAAGTGACTGGTCTAATGCCATATAACTAGTTAGTTACAGAGCTGGCTCTCAAGCCTAGGTCTTTTGACTTCCAATCAAATATTCTTTTCATTATTCTGTAGATTTATTATTTGCTGGAACTCATTTCTGTCTTCTCGGAGGAATTCCAGAGGCCTCGAATAACAATGCAGATGGGTAGGCATGAAAGATGGAAAAAGAGAATGAAAATGTTTGAGGGAAAGAGGGAGAGAGCTGCTGGGTTTGGAGCAGGGAAGATCCAAATTCAAATTATGGTTCTGTTGTGTGTGACTCAGGCATACTGGCTATGTGCCTCCAACAACTTCCTAGGATTTATTTATTCAGTCAAAGGATCTTAACCAGGTGTCTACAGACATCCCCACCCCTCTTCCCCTGTTATACACACAATAAGTCCATGGATAGATTTCTGAGGATTCATGAATTTGTATGGGAAAATTATATTTTTATTTCAATATAATGGGCTTCCTTTGCCATCTGATACATTTCATTTAAGGCACTTAAAAACATGATTTTGAGAAGAGGGGCTTGACCAGACTTCCAAGGGGGGTCCATGGAATAAATAGGTTAAGAACCTTTGTATAGAAGTAACTAGGTGGCTTAGCGGATAGAGAGCCAGGCCTGGAGAAGGGAGGTCCTTGTTTCCCATCTGACTTCAGATGCTTCCTGGGCAAGTCACTTAATCTTGATTGCCTACTCCTTGCCACTCTTCTGTCTTAAACTGTCTTAAACTTAAAGGTAAGGGTTAAAAAAGATACACCTATGTGCATAGGCCCATATGTCAACAGACAAATAGAGGTGCATATAGAAGTGGGATACCTTCCCTGGAACCTTCCTGGGCTTGGAGAGGCCACCTTGGTCCTTTTCTTGCTCTATTCAGCACTGGCTGTCCCTCTCCAGCCATCCCTGGCCCCTGGCCCCTTTCCCAATTCTTTTTCAAATGTCGTCCCCTCCCCACATGAGAATCTAAATTCTTTAGGGGCAGAAACTGTCCAGCAGCTTTTATGTGTATCCTGTGAACAGGGTCTAGCCCAGAGAAAGCACTGAATAAATGCCTTATTGATCCAGCTTATACCACCATCTATTCTGGCTGGGTGAACCTGGCCTGGTTGTTTAATACCTCAGTGCTCCAGGCAACCCCCAAAGGCTGGACACTGAAGAGAAGAGACTAACCTGTATGGGCAGAAGGAAGTTCCTTTTCCTAACAGATCCAGTAACGAACTCTAGGGAAGAATGATCAGAGAGTGAGGGAGGCAGCGAGGTCGAACGGTAGATAGAGCATTGGCCTTGGAGGCAAGAAGACCTTCAGATTTAGGCTAACCCTGTAACTAGGCAAGTTACTTACCCTCCATCTGCCTCTGTTTTTTCATCTGTAAATTGGGGGCAATAATAGCTCCTACCACCCAGGGTTGTTGTGAGGATAAAATGAGTTGATATTTGTACAGCTTTTGCAAATTTTTTAAGCCCTTACCTTCTTCTACCTTAGAATCAATACTATGTATTGGTTCCAAGGCAGAAGAGTGGCAGGGGCTAGAGATAATGGGGATTAAGTGACTTGCCCAGGGTCACCCAGCTAGGAAGTGTCTGAGGCCAGATCTGAACCCAGGACCTACTGTTTCTAGGCCTGGCTCTCCATCTCCTGAGCCACCCAGCTGCCTTCTGTTTTTGCAAATTTAAAAATACTCTATAAATGCTAACTATTTTATTGTTTGTTCATTTTTCCAGCCTTTTTCTTGACTTTTAACTTAATTTAAAAAAAACTGTTAAAATTGGGCTCTGTTCCTGTAGTGAAGGGGCAGTATCCCAAGCTGTTTTCTGAGGTAGCTCAAGAAATCTATAAATTTTCAGTTCTTCTAAAGTGATATGATTTAAGGAGAGGTGAGTTGAATATTCCTCTGGCGTGGGGGTCTGCTAGGTGGCTCAGTGGATGTGGGGCCAGACTTAGAGTTAGGGAAGTCTTGGGTTCAAATGTGACCTCAGACACTTCCTGGCTGTGTGACCCTGGGTGAGTCACTTAACCCCCATCGCCTAGCCCTGGTTGCTCTTCTGCCTTGAAACACAGCATTGAGTCTAAGATGAGCAATAAAAGTTCAAAAAAAATACTCTCTTGGTCTGTGCCCTAGTCTTTGAGTGGTTATTGTTGTTATTATATGAGTTTCCCCCAAAAGTCTTATATCTATCTGCATATATCTGTGGGTGGGGATGCATAGTTGCACCCACCCACCCACAACACCCACCCACCAAACACGAGCACAGATTCCTGTTATGTATAGCACATGCTTTGGCCCATGCTGCAGGGGGCTTGAAGATTAAAACTGTCTAGACATCACTAATGAGGAACAAAGGAAGATGATACAATTACGAGGAAAAGAACTAAAATAAAATTAGCCAACAAGTCCATGTTTCTTTCTAAAATATGCCAGTTTTTTTCTAGCTTGCTTAATGAGGCCTTAATGCCCCTGCAAGATCATTTCTGTCCTTTAGCATTATTTCTCACACATCCAAAGTCCCTGTGAACATTCCGTTCAATCCAATGAACAAACATGATTCAGATCCCTATCCTGTAATTGATATTTCATGCTCTGTGCAGGTGGAGGAGAGGGAGGAGACAGTCTGGGAAATCCAACATAAACTCTTCCTTCAAGTGGCTTACCATCTAGCAAGGAGGATAAGTTGTTGTTCAGTCATTTCAGTTATGTCCTACTCTGACCAACAACAATTTATCTTTTTTACTAGACCACAGAAAAGATTTATTGTTCTTTAGTCCTTTCAGGTACGTCTGATTCTTCCTGACCCTATTCGGGGTTTTCTTGGCAGAGAAACTCTTGTGCTTTGCCATTTCCTTCTCCAGCTCATTTTACAAAGGAGGAAACTGTGGCTAACAGGGTTCAGTGACTTGCCCAGGGTCACAGTAATTAAGTATCTGCGGCTGGTTTTGAACTCATATCTTCCTGAGTCCAAACCTAGTGCTCTATCCATTGCATCACCAAGGACATGGGAATAATTAGAATATATAGCAAGAGGGGCAGCTGGGTAGCTCAATGGAGTGAGAGTCAGGCCTAGAGACAGGAGGTCCTAGGTTCAAACCCGGCCTCAGCCACTTCCCAGCTGTGTGACCCTGGGCAAGTCACTTGACCCCCATTGCCCACCCTTACCAATCTTCCACCTATGAGACAATACACCGAAGTACAAGGGTTAAAAAAAAAAAGAATATATAGCAAGATAAGCTCAGTACTTGAGGGGAAGAAAAAAACCAAGTTCTCTGAGAGTTCCAAGGATAGAGACATCTTTTTGGTGAGGGAGTAGAGAAGGTAATCATGAAAGAGATGGCTCTGGATTTTTGCAGAAGGAAGTGAGATTTGGGGAAGGGTATTGTGGATACAGGACACAGCCCAAGTCAGTGCTTGGAGATCTGAAAGACTGACATGAGTTCTAGGAAGAGTGAACGGGTCTTTTGCAGAGAGAATCTGAGAGGATATGAAGGGGAAACAGCATAACAAAAGGCTGTAAACATAGGGATTGGTACCCTAGGCCTTCCAAATCCTACATTCCTTAGATATATCAAAACTGCTTCACTTGTAGAGTGAATATTTAATCTTTGCTTTTCACAGGTTAATCACCTCTTCTCACCTCTGTTCTTGGTCCTGATGACCAATTCTTCTTTCTCCTCATCAATACCCCCCTTCCTCAAGCAAATACCTGTTCCTGCCTGAAGTGAGGTACCCAGTCATTTACCCCTGTGAGTGTGGAAACATAAGAAGATATGGATTTTTGTGAGCCTTTGCTGAATTGGAAGAATTCCTTTAAACTAGAATCCTGTTTCAGTGGAGCTTTTCCAATGCCCTTGGCTTGTTGGACCACCTTAAAAATGAGTTTACTGCAGGGAAAGAGAGAGATGAGGGAGGGGATAGTGGATAGGTGGGGGTAGCAGGTTCAAAAGTCCTCTGGATTTTGCTTCAAAACCCAAGATTAAATCTCAAATCTGCTGATTGGCTCTGATGGTGCCGCAGCATTAAAGTTGGTAATTAGCAGCTCTGGGATTTCATGGCAGTAGAGAAGCAAGAAAGGTGGTCAGTGAGAAGATCATGAGGGAAGCTGCCTCTGTTCTGATTAACCCCAAATTCCTCCCTCCTCCCCCCTTCTCCACCCCAACAGTGGGCATTCTAAGCATAAAAGCACTTTACAATTCCATTCCATTCCGTAAACATTCACCAAGTACCTACTATGTGTCAGGCTGTTGCACCAGGCACTGGAGATGCAAAGATAAGATTAAAACACAAATAGTGTAGGAGGAATGGTTAGGCTGCAGTTTCTTTGGAAAAGAAAAGATTTGAGGGTTTTAACAGACTGCAAACTCAATATGTGAACAGTGTGGTGTGGCAATCAAAAGGAGCTAATTCAATCTTGGGCTGCATTAAGAGCAGCCTAGCTCCTGGGAATAGGCAGGTGATAGCTGCTCTGGATCCCAGCTCTGTTGGCCCCAGAGGTCAAAGCTGGGGCCAATGGGCAGGAATTGCAAAGAAGTACATTTAAGTTCGATGTCAGGAAATAGCTAGTAAAAATCCAAGCTGTCCAGAGCAAAAATAGGCTATCTCAAGATTCATTCGTTCATTCATGTATTTCTTTATTCAGTCATTTCTTCATTATTAATTAATGTTATTCATAAGAACAGATAGCATTTGTGTAGCACTTCAAAGTTTGCAAAGCCTTACAGATATCATCTTATTTTATCTTTACAACAACATTAGGAAGGAGAGAAAGAGACTGAGGCAGGCAGAGGTGAAGTGACTTGTCCAGCTCTGCCTAAATGTTAAAGTACCTGAGATCAGATTTGGGTCCAGGGCCTTATTCACTGCCCTACCTCATCAAAGACCTCTCCCTCACTGGAGATCTGCAGGCCAAGGCAAGATGATCAATTAATGAATCAACAAGTGTGTGCACTATTACAACAATAATGTATGAGGATCAACTGTGAGTGACTTAACTATTATTAACAAGGCAAGGATCCAGGCCAACTCCAAGGAACTCATGACAAAAAAAAAGGCTATCTACTGCCCTAATAGGGACCGATGGAGTCTGAACACAGATTGAAGCATGCCATTCTTCACTTTATTTCCTCCATGAATTTTTCTCTAGGGTAAGCAATATATGACTTGTTTCGAAATATGACAAACAGGGAAATGTGCGTTATAAGATAATATATGTATAACCTATATCATATTTACCTGCCTTCATGGGGAGGGGTGAGAGGTAGGAGAGAGGAGGAAAAGAATGAAACAAATTTTTGGACATAGCTAATGTGAGAATTTGTTTCTCTTGGATAAGTATATTTATTATCATAATTTATTACATATTTTAATAAATCATGTGTTATATTATTTTGTTACATATTATATATATATATGTACATAGATACAAAATAAATGGTAACTCAAAAAAACTCCAATTATTTATTAAGCACCTTCTCTATTCCAGTCACATGTTAGGTACTGGAGATTCCTAATGAATGAATGAAATAGTCCTTATCTTCAAGGAATTCACATTCTTCTTGTTGTTATGCATTTTTTGTTCATCCTTTTCTTTTCTTTTTCAAATTAATATTTTATTGCCCCCTCAATGACATGTAGAAACACTTTTTAACATTTGTTGTTTTAAAAATTTTGAGTAACAAATTCTTTCCCTCCCATCCTCCCTCACTTGCTCTTCTCCCCCTCTCTGACCCAGTAAGCAATCTAATATAGATTTTACATGTGCGATAATGTGAAACATTTTCCCATATTAGTTCTTTTGCTTTATACTTACTAGTCCTAAGTTACATATTAGTCCTTTATACTTAAATTTTTTAAATTTGATAATGTGTTGTTATATTTTTGAAAAAAATGACCTGCATTCTTTTCAGGAATATGCCTAATAAACTTAATGAAGTCACTTTGCATTATGATGTACAAAAATAAGGCAGTTAAAAGTCATCATAGATAGCTTCTTTTCTAGCGTGTGTAGGGTTTATTGCAGAGGGGATTTGTGATTGGTTATGGCTGGATCAGATGGCCTCCAAGTTCCTTTCCAACTGTCACACTCTGAGGGTCCTGGCTGTGGATCATAGTGGTGATATAATTTATCATTCAGTGGAAAAAGAAGTTTGCAAAAAACAGTCTGAGTGCTTCCTGGTCTGGGAGGGCTAGAAACGTTGCAGGCATATAGGAGAATTAAATCCAGTTGTAGTTAAAGAAGGAAGGAGTAATCCAAAAAAGGATTAACATGAAAAGGTTTAGGAAGACTTCCCTCCCCCATTCTTGAAATATACCCTGGTTAAATTTAATCCCCTGCTGTTTCTATGTCTGTAAATGGAAGGTGATTTTGCAAATATATTAATTAATGGTAGGCTTTCCCTAGGAGGAAGGTCTGTTTCTTAGCCCTAATCAATTGTTTGCCTGAAGCTAGACATCTCTCAGAAATTGCTTCCTTTTATTTTAATGAGTTTATGTTCTTTTAAATCAAGACTATTTAGTCATCAGTGGGACATCCAATATATCAATGAACTTTGTATGCCAGCCAAACAATGAAAAGTTCTCAAGGCTGGGACAAGAAAAGAAAAGAAAAGATAAAAGATAAAAGGAAAGATGATATCCTAATTATAATTAATTTGATTGCAACCTCAAACTTTAATATTAAGGAGTTATTTTAAATGGTACAAGCCCAGTGGCCAGTATGACTGAGGTAGGTTTCATTGGATTTACTATATATTTTGTCTGGAAGTAGATAGCCAGCAAAAGTGGTCATGCTGCTGGGTGTGGTGTTGTACACCTGTAATTCCCAGGTTGGGAGGCTGAAGCCGGTGGATCACTTGAGTTCTGGAGTTCTGAGCTATATGCTAGGGCTAAAACCAATTGGGTGTCCACACTAAGTCCAGTATGGATATGATGACCCTCTATGAATAGGGGGGTATGGAGGAGGTACCAGGCTGCCAAAGGAGAAACACATTGGCCTAGGGCAGAAACGGAACATGTCAAAGTTTTTTTGCTTCATCAGTAGTAGAATTGTCTTTGAATAGTCGCTGTACTTCTAGCTGAGGTAAGATAAAGAGAGTCTAAAAAAGAAAAGAGGAAATAGTTAGGCCACATCATATAGTTCTTGTACTAAAAATCCTTTGGCCAGACTAAGGGTTATCTTTTCCTTACTCTAAATATCCAGATGTTTCCAGGTGTGTTTATTTCTAGAGGAAGAGAAGAATAAACCTGTAGAATATATGGAAAAGATTGCTTTGTCCCTACTGACTGAGGAAGTAACAAATACCAAGATTGGGAGCTATTTACAACAGACTCAAATACTTAAATGGACCTGGGTTCTCACATAAAAGAATTCTCTCAAGGGACACATATCCCCACCCATCCATATCTGCACATCATTTGTTCCTCTTGTCACTGATAATTTTACTACCATGGGTCTACCCAGCATGGTTGGAGCTATCTTTGCCTTCCTTTGACATCCTGAGAATTCTAAGAAAGAATACAAGTCATTCAATGGTTATCCTTTCCTTTTACCACATAGCTAGACCAATCTTTTTTGTTTATAAATTTCTGTGATTATATACTTTATTTTCTCCTCCTTCATAGTTTCTTCTTGTAGTTTGCTTGCACTCATTACATTCCTCCATCGCCCTTCAGATGACTGAATTCTTTCAAAGACTGTAGAATTTGATACTCTGACTTGATACTATAAAACAACATTGAAAGAAGCCTGGTTTTAACAAGATGGGCCATTTGATGTTTGGGATTATGCTAAATAAAAGGGATGTCCATTCTCTTTGACTCAAAAATCTTAGGCTAATACTAAAATACTGAGTGTCAAAAGATACTTAGTAAGCCAAGAAACATTGTATTAAGTGATTACTATGTCTCAGGCAGGGGCACCTAGGTGATGCACCGGATAGAATGCCAGATCTGGAATCAGGAAGACTCATCTTCCTGAGTTCAAATCTGGTTTCAAACTTGTATTAGCTGTGTGACCCTAGGCAGGTCTCTTAACTCAATTTGCCTTAGTTTCCTCATCTTTAAAATGATCTGGAGAAGGAAATGGCAAACCATCTAAGTGTCTGACCAGAAAACCCCAAATGGGGTCATGAAGATTTGGATAGGACTGAAAAAGAATAAGTAACAATGGCCCCTGCTCTCAGGGAGTTCATATTCGAATGGGGAGACAATATGCAAACAACTGTCTGTCTATCATCTCTCTCTCTCTCTCTCTTTGTCTCTCTGTCTCTCTGTCTGTCTCTGTCTCTCTGATATATACAGTGTAATTGGGAATTAATCTCATAGGGAATGCACTAGTGATGTGGAGAGGATGGAGACTGGCCAAAATATTTGAAAGAAGGTTGGATCTGAGTTGAGCCATGAAGGAAGGCAGGGAATCTAGGAGATGGGAGTGAGTAGGAGGACATTCCAGGCATGAAAGATAGCCATTGCCATTGGGAAGGTATGGAATTGGGAGATGGCAAGCTAGGTGAAAAAAGATGAAAAAAAAAGGTCCCATATGAACCAAAATTTTCATAGCAGGCTTTCTTTATGATAGTCAGAACTGGAAACTAAGTAAGTACCCATTGACTGGGACATGGCTACACAAATGTGGTAAAGAAGGTAATGGAATACTGTTCCATAAGAAATGACAAATATGAATACTTACTAATATGAAGTGAAACAAACAGGCCTAGGAAGTCAACCAATACAATGACTATCAATGAAAAGAGAAAGAAGCACCAGAGAAGAAAAAATGCAGCATCTGAATGCCATGGTGAATAGAGGCACTGGGCCTGGAGTCTGAAAGACCTGTCTTCAAATTCAGTTATTTACTACTTGTATGACCTTGGGTTAAATAATTTTATCTTGCCTATTTTGGTTTCTCCAACTGTAAAAAGGGAATATTAATAGCACCTTCATTTCATGGTTATGGTTATTGCAAAGATTAAGTGGTGATGGTGATGGTGCTCAGAAATCAAGATGAAGCAAAACCAAAAGATATCAATAATTTTCCCCAAAAAAAACTGAGAAGAAAAAGAATTAAAAATGGGCCTTTTTTCATGGAGAAACATAATCTTGTACTATCTTCAAAATTCTTTTAGCCCAATAGATCTGATTACAGGAAGCAGAATACTGGCTACTGCTATTGCCTTAGGATGGGGCAGCTGCCCTATTTTTGGTCCTGGCTTTCCCATGTATGCATTCCTCTTCTCTTTTTGCTTCTTCTTGTTCTATCATCAAAGGGTTCTAATCCTCTCTTCCATATATCTAGTTTTTCTCTGAGAATCCAAACAAGTCATTTCCTATTTCCCTATCTGAGCACATCCCTCCCAAATTGATTTTGTATTCATTTTGGGTATACAGGCATACCTTATTTTATTGGCTTTGCTTTATTACACTTCACAGATATTGCATTTAAAAATATAGAAAGTTTGTGGCAACCCTGCAACAAGCAAATCTGTTAGTGCCATTTTTCCAATAGTATGTGCTCATATCATGGTTTTTTAAAATCACGTTTTGGTAATTCTCCCAGTACTTCAAACTTTTCCATTATTATTATATCAGTGATCTTTGATGTTACTATTGTAATTGTTTTGGGGATCCATGAACCTCACCCACATAAGACAATGAACTTAATTGATAAATGTTGTATGTTCTGATTGTTCCACCAATTGGCCACCGCCCCATTTCTCTCCCCTCTCTTTGGGTATTCCAAAGCACAACAATGTTGAAGAATATTGTATAAACTTAGTTGATGAAGTGCAACATGGTTGAGAGGATCAACTCCAATTTTGAAAGAAGTTCTACTGTGGGGGAAATGCTATCAAACATCTTTGTATGCTACAAAGAAATCTTTCATGAAAGGAAGAGTCATTCAGTATGGCAAGCTTCATTGTTATCTTAAGAAACTGCCACAGCTACCCCAGTCTTCAGCAACCACCACCATGATCAGTCAGCAGCCATCAATATGGAGGCAAAAAGATCATGACTCAATGAACGCTCAGATGATGGTTAGTGTTTTTTAGCAATAGTGTTTTTAAATTAAGTCATGCACATTGTTTTTTTAAGACATAAAACTATTATATACTTAGGAGACTATGGCATGGCACAAACATAACTTTCTTTCTTTTTTTTAATACCCTTACCTTCTGTCTTAGAATTAATTAATACTAAGTATTGGTTCCATGGCAGAAGAGTGGATAAGGGCTAAACAACTGGGGTTAAATGACTTGCTCAGGGTTGCACATTGGCCCAAGGACCTCCTATCTCTGGGNGGGGTTAAATGACTTGCTCAGGGTTGCACATTGGCCCAAGGACCTCCTATCTCTGGGCCTGACTCTATCCACTTAGCTATCCCTAAGCATGACTTTTATATGCACTGGGAAATTTTTAAAAAGTTGATAAAAGCAGAGTATATAAATGAGGAAGACAGTCCCTGTCAGTCAAGAGTTTACATTATATTTGGGGGAGACCATACATAAAAGGGACCTGGGGGAGTGGAGTGTCCATATAGTAGCATGATTTGGAAATCCTAGGAAGTGATGTGGAGACTGGTTCTAGGTATGATAAGTTGAAAGTTCACCCTTCTCTCCATCTCTTCTGCTTCATTCATCCTAGATCTAGTCTTAATTCATCTGAATCTCTAGGACTCCACTGCTCCTAACGTATTACCCCATTCTAGCTTCACTTCCTTTCATAGTCTTGATTCTAGAGTAGACCAGTTCAGCTCTTTGCTCATTATGTGTCATTATGTGTTCTTGCCTCCTCATTCTGTTGAGAGTCAAACTTTACTAGTCTGGCTCCAGTATATCCCTGCCTCTTGTAATGTTGGTGGGTTAGGGGATGGGATTAGATGGTTCAGATAGGGCCAGTAACAGAAGATTAAACTGTTTTGGGAAGGCCAACAGAACCAGTGTCAGTAGGTTCACTATGGGTTGACAGGCTCAGTCTAGGTAAAGCCTATTCTGAGTTAACAAATACAAACCAGTATGTATCAACATAGATGATGGATTTATTAAACAAGGGAAGGTAAAAAGGGAAGTTTGGATAATCCTAATCTTTAATGTCAACTACTTAAACACCAAATCTAAATATCTCTTCACAGAGATTTCTTCAGAGTGATTTTCCTATTCTACTTCTCTCCTCACTATCTAAAATCCCAATTCCTGTACTTGGCTAAACTAACACTAAACCCCCTCTTTGCTGATTTTAAGGAAAGAGTCTGTGTAAGCCTGATAGGCCCTAAATAAGGTCCAAGATCCAAAAGGATCCAGGTCTGGTCTCACAATCATGTTGTGAGATGCCAGATATCTCAGGGTTGCCAGAAACTCAGCAAATATCATCAACCAGCCAGGAGGGAAGCAGGATAATAGAGCAGCAGGTAGGATGGGAAAGGTAAGGCAGAAACAGCCAAGGGAAAATAGCCAGTCTCTTCCAGGTCACAATCAGAGAAAAGACCACAGCTCAAGCTCCAACTATTTCTTAGAAACAGTTCAGCTTTCCCCTGCAGAATTCCAGAATCCTGTACTCTGCTTCCCATTCCTCTGTCCTCTGCAAACTTACTCACTTTCCTCAACTTAACTTTTCCTTATAACACTCTTTGCACAGTAGATAGAGTGCTGAAGTTGTACTTGAAAAGACCCAAGTTAAACTGCTACCTTAGACATTTATAAGCTGTGTGACATTAGGCAAGTCACCCTTTTTCAGTACGTTTCCTTATCTGTAGAATATTAGCAACTACCCAACAGAGTTGTTTTGAGCATCAAATTAGGTAACAAAAATGTAAAGAGTTTTACAAATCTTAATGGGTGCCATAAATATTTACTATTGTTGTTATCATTAAGCATAGTAAAATCTTCCAGAGCTTTTGATCTGTAAATATTTGAGATCTCATGGTCATCTCCATACCCCAGTGAGGCAATTGAGTAAATATGCTGCAGCATTGTGGAATAACATATTAATCAGATAGTTCAATGGATTCCTGACTTTATCAATATTAGCATTCTCTCTTATGGTACAGATTACAACCCACCCACTCTTCTCAACATATATCATTCTTCTCCACATATTCCCATATCATCTCCACAGAAGATCTATTCAAAGGACTTCTTCAGGGTTTCCTGATCTCTTTTGTGTCATGAATCTCTGTGGCATTCTGATAAAACCCATGTATTCCTTCTCTGAATGTTTTTTAAGTGCCTAAAATAAGACACAAAAGACTATGGTAGAAAGCCTTTAATGTCAAAATATTAAAAAAATATAGCCAACTTGGCCCCAGGTTAAGAATATCTGTTCTAGGTTTTTTAACATGGGATATTCAGAGAGGAGTAGTACTACTAGCCACTTTTCAGGGCTGCTCGTCCATCATTGGCGTCCACCTTTCATCCAACTCTTGCTTGTGTCTCTAAGAAGCTAGTATGTGCAGTGGCCATAGTAAAATCCTAGTAAAACCAAGTTGAGGATAGCCAACAGGCCTCAGATCCACTGGTGAGTTAGGGGGATGTCTACCCCAAGCATGTGAAAACATGAGAAATTTGTCCCAATGGCCATGGCTGCAGCAGGTGCTATGGAATGCCTAGAGCTTGGTCAACTATCAAAGATGCCAAGGTCATTGCATTACACCCCAGGTCATCACCATTTGTTTTGACTTTTGTCTTGCCACTGGACTTCTATGACTGGAAGGGTGAGGTGGATGACTTTTCAAATTTGTCCAGCTCTGCCTCAATTAAATCCAGCTCACATGTAGGTCAAGACATCACCCTCACAATGTCATTGGGCCTCTGAAAAGAGTGAACAAGAGCAATGATAATGACAGTGAAATTCTACTATCCATTTTGTCATCCCTTGCTCTTGCTGCATGATTGCCCCACCTTGCTTTCTGCTCCTCCATTTATTTTTGAGATGATATCACTGTTGCCACTCCATGTGTAAAAGTAGTCATTAGTAATAAGCTCCAGCATATAAAAGATATCGTGCAAGACAAGATAAAGGCAATGTGACTTAGCAGAGAGAATACTTGGCTTATAATCAGTAAAGATTATATATCTTTATATCTTTATATATATATAAAATCAGCAAAGTCAATGGTTCAAGTCCTGGTTCAAATCTTGGTTCAAATCCTGCTTCTCACACTCATTAGTTGTGTGACTTTGGGAAGATAATTTAATTTTTATGTGCCTTAGGCAATTCCCTAGTGTGTATATCTATATATCTAAATATCTATATATCTTTTAGGTTATAGATTACTGTGAGGGAGGCATCCTCACACTGGGAGTTTTCTCCACTGATGAAATCACAACTATTTATGTGTAGATGAGATAATATAGTGATAAATTCTTTGAATCAGACTTTAAGTGCTATAGGACTTCAGTGATCTGCTGTGGGGGTGTTGGGAAGGAGAAGGGACTGAAAAATTCATCCTTGCTTGAAATGGGCCTCCTTCTCTCCTCTACCTCCTCTTATCTCTTTTATTAAATCTCTGTGACTTGATTCAGAGCTTGAACTTGTCTTGGACAGGAGATGCTTCTTGGTTGGGGCATTGCTCACTTAGCCTTTATCTCTCCAGGGTAAGTTTTTCAGAGTGGTTTCAGGCTTTGTTTGACATTATTTTAAAGAGCATCATTGCTTCCTGTCAGTCATAAAAAGGAAAGGTCTTGTGAATCATTTCCCAATCCTTAATCTTTTCTCTCATACAGCTAATGCTTTTATGGGTTATGATTTCAGACTTCCAAGCTAGAAACTGTGTAATTCTATATGTTGTGTAACTATGTAATTTCACATATGTTTAAATTTTTAAAATATTTTTCTTTTATTAAACTTCACAGCGTTTACATATTATCAATACTTGGCATTTGCCTGCATGTTAGCAGAGGGCAAGCCATAGTTGCCAAAGCAGCTCACTTCCAAGTTTGCATTACTTTAGGTATTTTTACTTCCTGCCTACTTGGCTGGGAAGAATTGGCGTATGCAATGGAATCCTTTGTTACTGTTCAGTAGTTGCTGTTTAATCCCACTCTTTGTTACCCTATTAGGTGTTTTCTTGGCAAAGATAGTGGTTTGCCATTTCCTTCTCCAGCTCATTTTCTAGATGAGGAAACTGAGGCAAACAGCAGTAAGTGACTTGCTCAGGGGTCACACAGCTAATAAGTGTCAGAGATTGGATTTGAACTCATGCACTCTATCTATTGTGCCACCTGCTACCCTTAGAATCTTTAACAAGTTTTTTACTGCCTAAGAGTGTATCATTGGGAAGCACATCAGTAGATATGACATGAATGTGGAGTGGGGAGGAGATAGATTGTTGGCAAGTTGTAGTTACCTCATTGCATTCCAAAGTTTGATCTGAACCCATAAGAGCCATATTAAGGGATAGTGCTGGTATAGATCAGCCAGGCTCTTGAATTTATCAGATAAGGACAACTTTCTTTTTTTTTTTAAACCCTCAACTTCTGTGTATTGGCTCATAGGTGGAAGAGTGGTAAGGGTGGGTGATGGCGGTCAAGTGACTTGTCCAGGGTCACACAGCTGGGAAGTGTCGGAGGCTGGATTTGAACCTAGGACCTCCCATCTCTAGGGCTGACTCTCAATCCACTGAGCTACCCAGCTGCCCCAAGGACAACTTTCTATCCTACTGTTGTTCTTTACTATTTAATGCCTGGCAGACTATGACAAAGGTGGGCAAAATGATTGCTTTTTAATAACTAAATAGAAGTGTTAGGATTTAAAATCATTTGCAGATTCACTATAAACTTCTTTGGAACTACTCCAGTGGCAGACAGAACAATAGAAATGATAGATATTTCATCCTTAGCAGAGCGTTTGGTAAGTGAGTGCTGAATTTATTTTTTTTTGCACTCATTCATTAACTTGATTATTCATTCATCCTTTTCTTGATTCCAGTACATTTCCTCTGTTCTTTACTTCATATTTATCCTGTATTTAGCTTGGTTGTATATTGTTGTTTGGATATTGTCTCCCTCATTAGATTATGAGCTCCTGGAGCAGGGATTGTTTTTTGCTTTCCTTTGTATCCCCAGAACAGTGTCTGGTGCAGAAAAGGGCTAAATAAGTGCTGATCATCAGTTCTCATCTGGTTTTGATTTCTTCTGCTAAATCTCTATTTTGAAAGACTTTTAATTATACATAGTTTGGATGTTTTGAGTATTTGACAATGATATCATGATAACTCTGCTATTGAAGTTGAGATTTGAGCTCAGGTTCATCTTTTGACAAAGGATTTTTCTGTATCAGAAAGTCCATTTAGTCATTAGTAGTCACAGAACATTTATTAAACACCTACTAGATACAATCTATGTGCTAAGAGCTGGGGATACAGAGAAAGATAGTCCCTGTCCCCTAGGAGCTTTGATTCCATGAAGACTTCCCTGGTGGAAGGGGCAGAATGGGTGGAATGGCCATGAAGGTGATTGATGCCAGGCTTTGTGGAGAGCTCAGAGTTTGGTCAGACCTTGAAGATGCCAAGGTCATTCACCGGTTCTCTTCATTTGTTTTGCCACCGAACTCAGGTGATTTTGGAAGAAAGAGTGAGGCTGAAAAATTTTAGCAACTGCCTCACTTAAGTCTAACTTGTATGCCCGTGAAGACATCCTCCTCCTCCTGCTGTCATTCGTCCTTTTTGAAATGGAGGGTGAACAACAATTTTAATGGAGGAAGACAACATATAAAAAATCCCTGAAAATTGGGTAGAGGGGAAGAGGTACCACACATGGGAACATGATAAAGTCCAAAGGGGTGCATCTGGGTGGGAAATGAAAATATGGCTGGCCTGAGAGCCCTCCTAAAGTGAAGATTTGGGGAAGAGCTCTTTGCTTCATCTTCCATTCAGAAGGGTTCCGGAAGAAGAGGGCTCTGAAGAAATGTGACTATGAAGGTTGATATGATCTTGCAGGAGGACTATTTATTATAAGAACTTGAAGTATATTATAAATTACAATAATTTTTAATCCGAAATGCCATGTCTAGGTATGAGAACTTCCTTGGGAAACCACATTAGACTCCAAAGATGACTTAATGAGGTGAAGATGTTCAGAACTTTACATTTAGAATTAGGAGGATCAGAATATAGGATTTAAGAACTCGAAGGGGCTGTGGAGGTCATTTCCTCCAATGTTCTCATTTTTTAGATGTGGAAATTGAATATCCCACTGAACCTGTGCCACTCCAAAAGGCAGAACCAGGACCTATAATACAAGCATGGTTTAGTGGAAACAACATTGAAGTTGGAGTCTAAATATCTAGTTTAACAGAAGAAAAAACATTTGCTTGATCACATGGTTTGATGGGGATATGATTGGGGATGTAGACTAAATGATCACTCTATTGCAAATATTAATAATATGGATCAATTAATAATATGGATCAATGACACATCCAAACCCAGTGGAATTGCTCATTGGCTATGGGAGGGGGGTGGAAGGAGGGGAGGAAAAGACTATGAATCATGTAGCCAGGGGAAAATATTCTAAATTAATTAATTAATTAAATTTAATAATGGAAAAAAAGAGAGAGAGAAAGCTTCCTGGCAGCTAGGTAGTAGACTGAGAACTATAAAGTTAGGAATCCTCTAGTTGAAGACAAGTCAATAAATCTGTCTCAGCTTTAGTTTCCTCATCTGCAAAATGGGGATAATAATATTTACCTGATAGGGTTTCTGTGAGGGATAAATGAGATATTATATATGTAAATAAAATTATAAAAATGTATATGTGTATTATGTCATTTTGTATGTATATGCCATGCATTGCATATATATATAATATACAATGTGTCCCAAAAGTCTTAGTGCAATTTAGATCTTTAAGTAACTTAAAACTACACTAAGACTTTTAAACCGTCTGTATTATGGGAATAAAGTGCTTTGAAAACAAAGAAAAAAAATCTGGGTTTAAATCCTGTCTTCAGCTACTTACTCTGTCTATGACTGTCTTTTTGCAATGCACCTACCCTCTGAATCTCTTTTTAAAGTAAGGGTACAGGGGTAGTTGGGTGGCATAGTAGATGGAGCATCAGGCTTGGAGTATGAAGGACCTGGGTGTGGAGGAATCTGGCTTCAGACACTTCTTAGCTGTGTGGCCCTAGGCAAGTCACTTAACTCCAATTGCCTAGCTTTTGCTGCTTTCTGTTTTAGGACTGATACTAAGACAGAAGGTAAGGGTATGAAAAAAATAAAAGTAAGGATATGGGGCTAGATGATTTCTGAGGCCTCTTTTATTTCAAAATTCTATGAAATTACAGAGGAGGGAGATTTCCATTCAAATAAAGAAAAGCTTCAATAAGCACTTAAGATTGTGAAGGGTTAAATTTTGGGGGCAGGAGTTTGAACAAAAGCCAGTGCACAGTTTATTAAATGTAAAACACTTTGTTTATTATTTAGACATATGGATAGGAAATAGGAAAAGGAAGGAGGAAAGTGAAAGTAATTTTATAATAGATTATAACTATACCCAAGATCCCAATCCTAACTAAATTTTTCTAGAAAACCCTACATCTATCTGCCTCAGAGGGCAGTATCTTCTGCTAGGCCAAAGCCCTCGCCTACTTTCGCTACTCTCTCTATCTGATAATATAACCACGCTCTATCTACCTGTCTACCCAAGTTATCAATGATCAATAAGGCTATTAAGGCCTTATTCTGTTTCTCTGTCTCCAGTCAGAGAGAGTGTTAGCAGCGCACCCTCTGCCTAGGAGAGCCAGAAACAAAAGCCCTTTCCAAAGGTCTGCAACTTACAAACCACACTCAGCCACACCCTTTTAACTGTCACTAACGGACAAGCCGCACCTGGGTGGGGGTGGGGGTGGGGAGGTGGTGTCTCTAACTGCCAACCCTCACAGCAGGGGGGGGTGTTACTGAAAAAAAAAATCTTAAATACTCCTTTTCCTCTTAAATATAAAAAGTAGAAATTAATAAAAGCTATTTTAACAAGACCCTACTATGAGCAGAGAAAGCAGGTAGGTGGTGTAATGGACAGAATGTGGGGCCTTTGATTCAGGAAGACTCATCTTCCTGAGTTCGAATCTGGCCTCAAACACTTAGCAGCTGTGGGATTCTGGGTAAGTCACTTTAGCCCTGTTTGCCTCAGTTTCTTCATCTGTAAGACAATCTGGAGAAGGAAATGGCAAACCACTCCAATGTCTTTGCCAAGAAAACTCCAGATGGGGTCAAAAAGAGCTGGACAGGACTAGAAATGACTCAGTAACAGAAAGGGCCAGGGAACTGTTTTAGATGCTAGAAGAAATGAAAATATGTAATGACATCTTTCTCGCTCTCATGAAGCATCATACCGAGGTCGGTGATTATGATTTTACAGTGTTGTCCATGGCCAGCCCTATCTACAAGTGCCCATAAGCAGCCCATCAACACGAGGAGTGTTAAAGCTTTCTTTCCTAATGTCTGTGACATGGAGGCAAAGGACTGTGGGAGCCCATTCATACCTGGGTGTGATGGAATACTATTGTGCCATGAGAAATGATGAACAGGTTAATTTTTATTTTTTAAAAACTCTTACCTTCCATCTTAGAATCAATACTGTCTATTGGTTCCAAGGCAGAAGAGTGGTAAGGGCTAGGCAATGGGGGTTAAGTGACTTACCCAGGGTCACACAGCTAGGACGTGTCTGAGGCCTGATTTGAATCCGGGACCTCCCATCTCTAGGCCTGCTTTTCAATCCACTGAGCCACCCAGCTGCCCCCAGAACAGATTAATTTAATAAAACATGGAAAGACCTACACAAAGTTATGAAGAGTGAAATAAGCAGAACCCAGAGAACATTATATACAGCAACTGAACTATTGTTTGAAAAATGGCTCGTGTATGTCCATCTCCTGTTAATAAACTGATAAATAGAAATAAATAAGACATAGTTTTTAGATACATATATATCTTTTTGTCAAATGATACCTTCTCCCATGTGGAAAGGGGAAAGAGGGAGGGGACTATCTGGATATTTTAATGTAGCAAATAAAAAATAAATTTAAATTAAAAAATCAAGAGAGCCATTTGTTAAATTTTTAATGTGAAACTTTCATTTATACCTTAGAAAAATAAATTTAAATTAAAAAAACCAAGAGAGCCTATTGTTAAAATTTTAATGTGAAACTTTCATTTATACTTCAGAAATCAGCAAATCCTACATATCGGGACTTGATTTATTGTTTCATTGATTTTCTAGGCTTCGGTGAAGGGGAAAATGTTCATAATAAAGATTAAACTTAAAAAATGTCATGTGTGCATTTTCTCCCCTGGAAAGCTAGTTATTAAATATTTACCAGAATACCACTTTGTGTTGGGTAGTTTTGCAGAGTGGACAGAATGCTGGACTTGGTGCCAGGAAGACCTGAGTTCAAATCTCCCCTTCGGTACTTAATAACTAGATGACTTTGCAGGAGTAACTTCAGTCTCCTGAGGGCCCACGTGGGAATACAAACCTGGGGACACGGACTGCTGTGGGATGGCTGGGAGTTACATGGCAAGCCCCAGCTATTGCTCAGAGAGCAGTCATGGCGGAGGAGCTATCCATTCAATTTGCCGGCATAAACACAGCCAGAGCCCAAGCGTAAAAATGGAACTTTATTCCCCAATAGTCCTCCAGGGGAAAACATTAAAACTCAAGCTATTTCTCCTCCACTACAAGGCCAGATGTTTTGTTTCTCTGCTTTTCTTTCCAATAAGTATGGTTCAGAATGGAGAAATACAATTTTATTTATTTTCATTTATTTATTTTCGATTTATTTCTCTCCTGTTCCTGAAAACACTCAAAGGCAGATTACAGATTAACGTGTGGTGTAAAGGTACAATATGGCATTTAAACATAAATGAAAACCAAGTCCATGTAAAAGGAGCAGAAGGCCTAAGTGCTCTCGGACCCCAGAAGGGAGTCGATGGCTACGCTGGGGCGATAAATTTGGCTCTCTGTTTTCTGGCTGCTCTGCGAAACATGCAGAATGAGAGACTTTCCCTTTTCTGAAGAGAACAGGAAGTATACTCATTCAGCTACACAAACACCCCGCTCCTTCCTGTACATTCTTTGGTCCAGCTATCCTGACCTTGACAGCTGGGTGGCACCATGGAGAGGAGGATTGGCCTGGAATCAGTTCAAATCTGGCCTCAGACACTCAGTCACTGTGTGAGACCCTGGGCAAGTCACCTAACCCCGTTGGTCTCAGTTTCCTCATCTATAAAATGAGCTGGAGAAGGAAATGGTGAACCATGTTGGTGTCTTTGCCAAGAAAACCTCCACTGGGGAAATGATTGGGGATATTGACTCTAAGCGATCACCCTAGTGCAAATATCAATAATATGGAAATAGGTCTTGATCAGTGATACATGTAAAACCCAGTGGAATTGCCTGTTGGATGGGGAGAGGGCAGGGAAAGAACAGGAATCTTGGAAAAATATTATAAATTAATTAAATAAAATTTTCTATTAAAAAATAAAACCTCAATTGGGGTTACAAGAGTTGGACATGACAGAAATGACTGAACAATGACAATTTTGACCTACTTACTTTTCTCACGCATGATTTTCCATACCCTGTTTCCATGCTTTTATACTGATTGTAGTCTATGCCTGAAATAACTTCTTTCTTTATCTCCACCCTCTAAAATTCCTGGCACCCTTCAAGATTCTACTCAAGTGGCACTTTCAGAGGGAGATCGTCCAGCTGCACAAATCATTTATTATAATTGCAATCAGTGGTCTGCGTCCCACTAACAGTGAGTGTCTTCCCCTTTAAGTTGCCTTCTTCTTTCTACTACGTGTGTATATTTTTTGTACTTGTTCATACATCTGTGGTCTCCCTATTAAAATATATGATCCTTGTGGACAGGAACTGATTTCTATTTGTTTATTTATATTCCCAGCATTTAGCATAGTGTCTGGCCCATTTTGTTATTGTTCAGTCATTTTCCAGTCACATCCCCTCCTTCATGACCCTCTTAGGGGTTTTCTTGGCAAAGATACCAGGATGGTTCGCCATTTTCTTCTCCAGCTCATTTTACAGATGAGGGAACTGAGGCAATCAGGGGTAAGTGACTTGGCCAGGGTTGTGTCTGAGGCTAGATTTGAATTCAGGTCCTCTTGACTCCAGAGTTGGCATTCTACCCAGTGTTCTGCCAACCTGCCCCATCTGGCACATGGTAAACACTTCATTAATTTGTTAATTGATTTCATTGATTGACATTCCCAAAATTCATTAATTGGAGATTCAATAGGTAGCTCTTCATACGAAAGCCATCTGCTTGAGGTAGCTTGGTGGCATAATGGATAGAATGTTGTATCTAGAGTCAGAAAGACCAGAGTTCAAATTCTTCTTCAGACACTTTCAAGTTTTGTGATCCTTGGGTAAGTCACATAATGTCTGCCTCAGTTTCCTCATCCACAAAAAAAGAAATAATAGTGGCATTTACTTCCTAAGGTTGTTGCAAGGATAGAATGAGAGGTGGGAAAAGCACTTTACACACCTTAAAGTACTATGTAAATGTTTGCTATTATAAATATAAAAAACTACAAAGTAGGCCCACACACAGTATAATGATTGAAGTTCTTGAGATGAAGTTTTTCTTAATTTCAAGTTAATTGATTGACTGACCACTCAAGACAATCAAAAATGGCTGGTAGACTCCCTTCACAATCCAAATGGGAACTGATGAGAGCAAGCAGGGCAAAAGAGAGGGTCAAAAGAAGCTATGTAGAAGGTAATAGTAGAGTGTGGCTGGACAAGAGATAACTGGGCAAAAAATTGAGAATCTGTCTGGTACCTGCCTTATATATGCATTGTGACCTCATCTTTCAGTCCCTCCCTAGACATCCGAAGACATCTCTTATTGGCAAACAGCCACTGAGGAGGTGGGCTTAGAGACCCCAAGACTCCAACTCCTTCCTCTCTACTTTATCATAGGAAGAGGTGGGTCTCTGGAGGATGCTGACATACCCATTCCTCCCTTCCACATGGCTGGGTCAATCCAACATGGTGGCAGACTGACTATTCTTCATCAGGGTTCATCCTAGCTCTCAGCCCTGCCTTAATCTTGTTATCCTTTTAAGATCTAAACAAAAGAAGGGAGAACACAACCCAGCTTCCTAGCCTGGGGGAGAAACTGTTCCAGTCTCAACTTGGGATGGGGTATGAAGGAGGAAAATTATTTCCTCTCAATTCAATATTAGTTTTCCATAATACTCTATATGTACCTACCTACATATGGGCTGTTAACCTGAAAAAACACAGAACCACTAAAGCAGTTACAATAAAAACACTTTTAAATCAGGACAAGAGTCATATACGCACAACACACACAGCCACCCAACTCATAGCTCTGGGAACAATGTCTCAGGGAAAAACACGGAGAATGGGAGTTTCCATCCAGCTAAAGAACTTAGGGTTGTATTTATGCCTTATGGAGTATAACCAAAGAGAAACAACTGATTAGTTGCACGGGGGCTTGAGAAAGAGCTTGTAGCTTTAGCCCAAGGTATCTGGTAGAGACCTAAATATGAGAAACTAAGAAGTAATAAAGGATACTTAAGACTTGACTATATCCACCACTCCAAATCCAGGATGCTCAAAGGGTGCTTGATGGTCTATTATTGTTCAGTATGGGACGAGGATAAGTCTGAGAGTTTCTGGAAGGCACATTTCCATGGGACGAGGGTAATTTGAGATTTCATAAAACAAGGTTGTTACAGCCATCGTGTGGATCAATACCTCAATTTTGTCCTGCAAAAGATAGAGGGATGCTGTGTGACCAGATAGTTTTTGTAGCCATCTTTCTGAAGATGCAAAGTTAAAATGTAAAATAGGGAAGGTATTTATTTCAATAACAATATGGTCTATGTCCTTTGTTTTCTCATGGGTTAACTTAATATGGGACTAGAATATGGGGAATCTGGCAGAATATACTGCTGCCATGGCAGCTAGGTTGTCTCCCTCAAAGATCAGGTGTTTTAAATGAGATTTGGGGCATAGCTGATCACATTTAGTGTATAATCAAATCCTCAAACAAGCATCTGTGATGCCGATAGTCTATGTTGCTTATTAAAGTAAGAGTCATAAGCTTTGGACTCCAGACTCAAGGGAAGCAGTTATTCTGTTGAGAAAATTTTGTAATTTCTCAAAGGAAGCCGACTCTGTGCTATTCCTTTTGTTCGATTCTGGGTTGAGCTTACTGTGGCATTTATAATGTCTGTTCAAGATGCAAGTGTGTGTATATAGATATAGCCTGGTACACACATTATATGCATATGTGCATATGCATGCATATATCCATGCATACACAAATATAGGTTCACTTTTCAAGGCTAATCTAAACTCTGGGGCATTGCTAGAAATCTTGTGGACCTGTTTAGGAGTCTGGGAAAGAAAGACTCAATGTGATGCCAATGAGTTGCCTCAATAGTAATCTCAAATTCTAATCCCTTCTAAAAAGAGATTATGGAATATTTTGGTGCTCTCTGTATTTTCTGTGTTGCTCATGAGCTTCTTATAATCTTCTGGGTGTCTTCTGTGTTGTCTGAATCTGTTTATGAGCTCTGTGAGTCCTTTGTGCCATTTCTTTTCTTTCAGGTGAAATAAAGACTCTCCTACCTGATATGTACTTAGTGACTTAAGTGCTTATGTGGGGGCTGGGGACCTCTTTAATCTAAAGTTGGGAAACCTAAATATGATCTAGACTTAAGTTTTACTTTGGAGATTTTCTTAGAGTAAACTGTATATAGGGGAGCATAATGAGGCCAAAAGAGAAAATGGCTCTTTTTGGTCAACCTCCCTGGTGGGACTCAATTTCTGTGGACCTAGAGGCAGGGGGGTGAGGAAGGGGTAGGGTGCCCTAGGCTAAGGGTTACATAAGCAACCCTCTACTTAGAATCATAGAATTTCTGAATTGGAAGGAATTCTAGAAGATATTTACCAAAACTTCTCAGAAAATGTGAGAATCCCTTCTATAATCTCTCTGACAAGTTATTCCCTTATCAATGAAGGTCTGTAAGCAGACTGGATGAACATTTGTTGGTGAGAAAGTGAAAGGAATAGTGTCTATAACAATTGTTTGGATTTGCTCAATTCTCTATTTTTTCAGGGATTTCTGATACATAACAATAATCCTTTGGGACTACAACCCATCAACTGAACCCTACCTTAACTGGACCAACAGGACCTGGACTAAGAACAGTTCTAGGAACCTTTCCTGAAAAGATGATCATTATCTCAGTAGGAAGGCCCCCTGAGATTTCTAGATAACTGCTATCAGCCTGTGCTCTGGGGACTCCGAAAGTCACTCCAAAGAGTTACTGTCAAGAATTAGCCTTTATACCTGCCCCTTAAGCAATAATCTTGTTTTTCCTTTTTTTCTCTTTCTTATCTTTCAAATAATCAAAGCTGGCTAATTTCTGAGTCTAATGGGCTCCTCTTCTTAGGAGAAGGATTCCCACATGCATGCTCATTCTGCTGAGGATACATTCAAATATTCTTTGCTTCTGCCTCAGTTTCTAGTGTCTTTCATTTAATTCAATTCTGGTCCAGTGGAATCAGACACTTGGGAAGATAGTGGGTTGACACTGGGAATGTTGGAAAGGGGCTGGATCCTTGTTCAGATATGAATTTTATTAGATGGCTTCTGAGGACCCTTCCAACTCTGAGATTTGGTGTTTCTGGAGAGAGAAGGGAGCTAAGACACAGCCCTAGCTGATAGAGGTTGAAATGATATTTGCTTCCTTTTCCAGGCAATTGTCTGATTTTGCTAGTGATTTTGCTCTACTTGAATACAGATTCTAAAGAAGCTTTGCCAGCTTTTGATCTCTGTGGAAGGCAGGGAAATGAAGGTGTGGCTCCTCAGGACTAGGACAAAGAGAGATGTGGGCTCTGGGAGTTTTCTTTTTTCCTCCCTGCTCCTGAAAGAGGTTTCATTTCCTCAAACAAGCCTGAGTGAAGAGGAAACAAAGTGCTTTTTAGAGCTTTCTTCCAAGCTTAGAATTAGTTTGCTTTCTTGCCTTTATCCCCAAACATACCATTTCCCTTTGACAGTTTTCCTGGTAATAAAACTTTTTATTTTGTTATATTTTAATCTGCTTAGTGTGAGTGGCTTGTCTATCCAGCTCCGCAAATCACTTGTTATCATTGCAGTCAATGGTCTGTGTCCAGCCAATTTCACAGACAAACGCCTCTCTCCCTGGCCATGGCCATTGACATGGGGAACTCTGATTTACAAAGCCAATAAAAATGGATTCGGCGAATTACTGGGAACCACTGCCTTAATATAAGAGATTAAAATCTCCAAATTTAGGGCAACTAGAAGCCATTCAATAAGAGCACTGTGGCAAATGGGTTATAGAAATGTCAGGTGGTCAGGGTCAGATGCCACTATAGGTGATTTACTGGAAGAAAAAGGAGCTAATTGATAAGTTACCTTTAATGCCTTTTCCGATAGATAGTGAAGGGGAATTTATACTGGAGTTTGTTTGTTATCCTTCACTTTGGGGGTCGACTGAAATTTTTATGGTGGGAGAACCCCAGCTCTATTTGTTAAAATAACAAGGTCATGTTCAAGGGTGAAACTGAGTTAAAAATGACAGGCTACCAATCTGGCTATTATCGTATTATCCAGGTAGAAAAAAGGTCAGCACCCGATTCAAACTCTGGAATGAGAAGAGAACTGTAGACAACTGGTCATTGCCTCAATCATCTTCCTTTGATGCTAAGTCAATTAATTAATCAAATAATTCATTTATTCAATGAATCTGAAATGCTGAATTTTTCTAAGTGCAAAGAAGCAACTGGCAGTGTCTACCCTCATAGAGCTTACAGCCTAGAAAGTGAAAGAAGACATATATTAGAGGGCCAGTAATGTGTCTTTGTACCCTCAGCACTTAGCACAATACTTTCTAACTTGATTCAATTTAATTCATTAGGTATAGGACTTTCTGAGAAACTATAAGACCTGGTGGGGGAAAAGGATGACTTGGAGTGCTACATTCATTCACTCCCCCTACCCCTATAATCCTCCACTACTGTGACAGCACAAGTTGTGTAGAGAAGAATGAAACTGATCCTGGTGAGGCGAGTCAGGGACCCAGAATGGGTTCAATCTGAACAGAGATGCAACTTGGCTGGAAGCGTAAATAAAACCACCTAACCTGAATGAGATGGAGTGGACAGTGTGGCCAAACTTCCCCCCTCACACCTTAACCCCCTTTCCCACTTTGGTCTGAATGATTACTATCTCCTCATACCCTCTCTGGTCTGAAGAGCTTGCCATCTTCCACATCTCTCCTCCATCTCTTTGGTCTAAATACTTGCCAGTTTTACTGAACCTGAAATCTCTTCCTTGCCCCTTCTTCCTAAAGCCAAAGACCATCAGGGAGTGGATGGGACAAGGTTAAAAGAGGAATCCCCAGTACCTCTACTTGTGTTTCAATAAATACCAGTGCCATTAAAAATTCAGAGGATCACGACTCAGAGATTGAAAGGACTTAAGAACTCATGGAGTCAAAGTCCCTAATTTTATAGATAAGAAAACTATCTTATTTTTAATTAGGTTGCCCTACAGAGGTTGTGTGACTTGCCCAGGATCACACTGCTATGGAATATCTGAAATATGATTTAAACCCAGGTATATCTTGATTTCATTTCTAGTGCTCTATCCTTTAAGTCACAAGGCTTTAAATTGTCTAATTCCTATGAATGAGGTGGCTCACAGGAAATTCCTCCTATATGCCATGGGGTGGAGCCACCTAGAATTTTAATTAATCCTCATTTTCTTTTTGCCCCAGTCTGAATTTCATCTTTGGCTAATGAGGGTAGCTAAACCTGACTAACCCTGCACATCAGGGGGAAAGATTCTTTTATGCAAAGGTTGAAAAGAACAATTCCTGAGTCCATCATCATCCCAACTCCCACCCTCAACCAAGGATGGAGTAGAATGCCACCTTGTGGATAAATTGTTATACTCCCTTACAGATGAATTAAGTGACATCTGTTGTGTGCAGATGCAAAGCATGGAATCCCTGCAAAGGTCTGGGTGAGGTTCTCCCTGTACCTTTGCAGGGATTCCATGCTTTGCATCTGCACACAACACATCCTGCTTTTCTTTAGGTTTGTAGAAAGAGAAGTAGCAAGGTGTGCATGAGCACCGCTTTAGCACCATGTCGAGCATGCCCAGAAACCGTGAAGCATCTGTCAAAGAAACAGATATTTAGAAATTATTGACTATGTGCAAAATCCTGGCTTCAGGAATACATGGACAATCTCTAATTTCATCTTTGTGATGACTCTGTGGCCAAAGGAACCAATTCATAAGTTGATAATCATTGGGAGTTATCTGGGGCTCAGGCAACCTAACTGAATTGCCCATGATCCTATAGCTAGTAAGTGTCAGATGCAGAATTTGAATCCACACTTTTCCTGACTCTGAGTCTAAAACTCTTTCCATGATGCCATGCCCCCTCACAGGCTCTGCCAATATAAAGATGAAAAGCAATACAATCCTTATATTTAAGTCTCTTGGGCACATAATAAGTGTTTGTTAAATCTAATTAAGGGTAGCAGCTAGGTTGAGGGCCAGGTCTAGAGATGGGAAGTCTTGGGTTCAAATCTGATCTCAGACATTTCTTAGCTCTGTGGTCCTGATCAAGTTACTTAACCCCAATTGCCTAGCTCTTATCATTCTTCTGCTTTGACCACCACACAATCTTGATTCTAGGATAGAAGGAAAGGGTTGTTTTTGTTTTTTTAATCTAATTAAGGAAAAGGTTATATAATGAGGTAGATAGAAAGTTCTATGGTAGGTCAGAGAGTATCTGCCTTGGGCAGATAAGGGGAAACAATTATGTGGGGAGCTGGGATCAAGGAAGGACAAGGGAATGAGTTCTATGACCATGACTCATGGGGAGCTAAGTGAATCAGCTCCATAATAAAGTAGGGAAACTAATAAATGAGTTTCTCCCATGGTAAGGGCTCTTTCTTTAACAGCTAGGTGGCACAGTGAATAGACTATTGGTTGTGGAATCAGAAAGAAATGAGTTCCAGTCCTGACTCAGACACTTAATAGCTGTGTTACCACGGGCAAATCACTTAATTTCACTCAAACTCAATTTCCCCATCTATAAAATGTGGATAACAGCAACACATTAAAGGGGTTGTTGTGAGTATCAAATGACATAACATACTAAAAATCTGTTTGAATGCTTTCCTAAAAACAAGCTTTTAAAAAAGGGAGCGCCTAGTACAAGTAATATTCTCATTTTCCAAAGAAGGAAATTGAAGATCAGATAGATAGATTAAGTGATCCGATTATAGGGCAGCTAGGTGGTGCAGTGGAGAGAGTGTCAGACCTGGAGTTAGGAAGACGTCTTCCTGAGTTTAAATCTGGCCTCAGACACTAGCTGTGTGGCTCTGAGCAAGTCACTTGATCCTGTTTGCCTCTGTTTCCTGATCTATAAAATGATCTGGAGAAGAAAATGGCAAACACCACAGGATCTATGCCAAGAAAACCCTAAATGGAGTTATCAAGAGTCAGACATGATTGAAAACCAACAAGGGTCGTGGCAAACATTTGAACCTTGGACTTATGACTCCAAGCACATCCTTCTTTCTACAACAGCAATTTTCTCCATCCCATCTACAAACTTAAGCGATCCATTGGCAGGTTTCACTGTAGTTTCCCTGGCAGCCAAACGCCATGTCATCCTGTAAACTTCTACTGCCCACCTGCCTGAGGTCATCTCACCTCTCTGTCTCCGCCTTCATTCTGTCCCTATTCTTGATTTTACTTTGTGATATGCCCCAGCCTCACTTGACTCTAATCATGGAGTTTGGTTTCTGATGACTCATTCCTCTGGATGGATTACCTGGTTCTGCTTGTTTCACCCCAGACTTGCCATCCGATCTTACCCAGGGGACTGAGGAAGCAGAAATCCTGGCTGCCTTTTCCCCCGTTGGCAAACAAATTATAGTTAACTACAGATACCAACTGTATCTACAGGATGACAAAGGGATGGTGAGAGACATGAAATATTGTTCACTTGAGTTGGCTATCAATGCCTCAATCATGCTTATGACTTGGTTTCAGACTATTTCCAGCACAGTAGATTCAAATTAAGTGTCATACATAGGAAAAGAGATCAGCACTTGAAAGAGAGGATACATTTGTTCCTCAGGCCATTGGGCATGCTGTTCTGCATTCTGGCCAGATAGTTTCTGATTGGCACGGTGTCTGACCACAACTGTTAGCAACAGGTGTTGAAGGAGGAACACAGTTGGGACTGCACATTGGATATGAGCTACAGAGGCTGGATAAGAAAAGAGAAGGTATTATTCACAGTGCTATCAATACTGCTATACAATAGTCATTGACACAGTTTTTGTGTTTTTGTGTCTTTTTGTTGGTGTTCTCGGGGCATGTAAAAGAATGGAGAAGTTAACAGCCAGGTAAGACTCTGGAGAGCTTGCAATGACTTGACTGTGGTAGTTTGATGGGTTCGATTTCCCTCTGTGCTTGCTCTTTGGAGCCCTGGCGGGTAGCCTTCTGGAACTCAGATGGCAAGTCTCTGCTCCCCTGAGTGTGAGTCCATGGTTAGGTCCTCTGCTTCTCTGGAGTCTGGACACACATATATTAAAGAGAGGGTCTGTGTGAGGATAATACATCTTGCAGAATCAGCTTAAAGTTGCTTATCTGGTAATGAGCTCCATCCTTCATCCCTAGGAAGGGCTGCCAAGCAGTGGGCGTCAGAATGTGACAATATCAGTGAACCACTAAGGCCAACCATAAACAACATCCTAACATTTGTTTTTTCATTTCTTTCTTGGCCCAATCCTGGTGACTTCCAACTCTTCCCTTAACTCCTGGCTTTCTAGTATACTCATTCTGACCCATGGATGCTCAGGGTTCCCTACTGTGCTGTTCATTTGTCTGAACAGGACATCACATTCCAATCTGCTTTCTCATCAGACCTACCAGTTTTCTATCACATCCTCTCACTGCCCTGCACTGGGCTTCGGCCACAGTTGAGGGGGGAGAAGAAAGAGGGAAGGTTGAGGTTGTTATTATAGGCACCCCTAGAGAAATGCCTTCAGCTACTGAGAATGGAATCTTTGGAACCATCAACAATTTTCACTTGGCATTGTGAGTAGAAATACCCAGATATATACACCAACGTACTAACAAGAGTTGGGGCTTAAGAATATGATTTGCTGGCCTGGAGTCAGAAAGACCTGAGTTCAAATCTGACCTCAGACACTTACTAGCTGTGTAACCCTATGAAAGTCACTTGACCCTATTTGCCTCAGCTTCCTCATCTGTAAAATGAGCTGAAGAAGAAATTGGCAAATCACTCCAATATCTTTGCTAAGAAAACCCCAAAAGGAGTCATGAAGAGTTGGGTATGGCTAAAAATGACAGATATCTTAGAGGAGTTGAAGTGAAATAAATCAACTTTTCATCTACACACCAGGAGCAGTCAGTGAATAAGTGTCAAGTTGGCAGCTTCTCCTATTCATTGTCAATCCATCTTCCAACTCAGTACCTTTATACTGGCTGTCTCTAATGCTTGAAATATATACTCTTTACCTTCCTTCACCTCTTAGAACCCTCAGTTTCCTTAAAGGCTCAGCGTCAACACCTCCTTCTAAATGGACCTCCTTTGATACCTTCTCATTGTCAGCTCTTTCCTTTATTCCTGGGTATGATTTTTTTATGCACAAAATACTTGCCTTTTTGATTGGCGAAACCTTGGCTAGTATGAGGAACCCCAGCCATGCTCCCTTCACTCCCAGTTCAACTCATTCTCAGGATTGCTTCACCTTCTCACAGCAGCTTTGCCCTTGCTCAGGTCTCCTCCAACACTCTACTTTCCAGTTCTCTTTTATATATTGTTTCCCCTTCTTAAGATGGAAACTCCTTGAGATTAGGGGCCATCTTGTTTATTTTATTTTATTTTATTTTATTTTATTTTATTTTATGTGTTTCCATTACTTAGCACAGTGCCTGGCACATAGTAAACACTTAATAAATGCTCTATCTATCTAAATGCTCTATTGATCTCTTTTCTCTCATTTGTATATCTTTCTAATTTGTATATATATATATATTTATCTTGATACATATTGTTGTTTCCCATCAATAGAATGCAATTTTCTTGAGGACAGGGACCATTTTTGTCTTAGCCTCCAAGTTTAACATGGTGCCTAGCACATATTAAAAGTGCTTAATTGTTCAATAATCTACCTATCTATCTATCTATCTATCTATCTATCTATCTATCTATCTATCTTTGTATTTAGTATAAATATTTGCTTATCTGGACACATATTGTTTCTCCTCAATAAAGTACTTGAAAACAGAATCCATTCTATTTTTGTTATAACCCTGATGTTTAGCATATATAAGTAGGTGATTAATAATTAGTTGGTTAATGAATACCTAAGTAGCTATTTGTAAGGATATATAAAAGACTGACACCCAAGGTTTTAGCTGTATCTCTCCCTTTATCTCTCCTCTTTCTAGCATCAAACTGCCTTCAAATCAGATTATGGACAAGAGAAGATGCCATTTTTTTCTCACAGGAGAACTCTGAGTAGAGGTTTAATCCTTCCCAAAATTCACTGAAGTTCCAGCAGAAGAAGACCTACATCTCCACCACTGTGGCAATCAATACTCCTCTAGCTTAGCTTCAGCCCCTACTCTGACCAATTACCAGATTTCCTGGATCATGGTTTAGCACTGAAACGTGTAAGGCTCAAATCAAAGATCACAGGAACAGTTACACCTTATTTCTATGTTATTATATTTCTCAAGCCATATCCTACCAGAAATCTCTGGGTTGAGTGACAGCTATAAATCTCTATGGGCAGATCACATTCCAATCTGCTTTGCTGGGTCCAGGTCACATAAGGATGTGGTTCATCACAGAGAATCAGAAAAATGAGAGCTGGATCATTGAGTTGAAATACCTCGTTTTGCAATGGGTAAAATGAACCCACAGGGATGAAATGACTTGCCAGGTGTCACACAAGGAATAAGTAGGAGAGCAAGGATTTGAACACAGAACCTGGGATTCTAAATCTAGACACTTCTCCCTATACCATACTGTTACATTGCTTTCCAATGGAAAAACTGTCTTTCTCCCCACCCAGTAAAGAATTTATGCTCCATCTCTGCCCTGAGAATGTATAATGGTTGAACCTCCGTTGTTCTCTACCAGCACCTAATGTCTTTGATCTGAGGAAGAAAACCATTGCCCAAGAGCTATCTTTGCTAGTTATCTTTGCTAGTCTTTGGACACCAGTTACTTTCAAAGTATATAGAAAGATCACAGGATTTGGATTCTTGATCTGATGAAATTATTTGGTTTGAATTCTGGTCCTGCTAATTACTACTCACATGACCTCGGGCAAATTATTTAGCATCTCTGGGTCTCAGGTCCCATCTATAAAATCGGAGGGCTGGATAAGATGATTTCTAAGAATCTTTCCAGCTCTAATCCTCATGATTCCAAGATCTTCCATTGCAAGATCATTTTATTCCAATTATTAGGGATTGTTGTAGTAGATTTCTGAATGGAATGTTGATGTTTCATCAAAGCCTTTGGATTGCCTGGGTGAAAGGAAGCCTGGATAAAGCCAGGGAGCATCACAGTCATTCCCTGTTCACTAAGGCTGGGCATACGCCCACTAAAATCCTCCTGGTCTCCTTATACTGCCCAGATGAGCCTTCTTAGAGCATACCAGATATGAGCTCCTCACTCAATGTAAGCAGCACACACACTCAGACATTAGGGAGACTTGGCAACAACTCTTCCTCTTTCCTCATGAGTTCTTCATACTACGGATGAGCCTTTCTATGAACTGACCCTTAGGAGCCGCCCCCTTTAGGGATTTCAGAGCACATCATGGTCAATACACAAATTAAACTTCAGGACCAACTCTGGTACATCAAGTCTGTACCTTGTGGGTGTGTTTCTGGTGACAACAGCAACCACTCTTTAATCAAAGGCCTGATTCTCTGCCTTGCCCAGGGACTAGAGAGCAGACAGGAGATGCCATATGAGGACAGTAGGCACATAGAGCATTGGGAAGAAGTGGAAGATTCTGAATCATAAGAGTTCAGAGCTGGAAGGGGCCTCCAAGGCCAGCTGCCAAGACCTCCTTTTTCAGATGATGAAAGTAAGCAAAGAGAGAGGACGTGACTTGCCCAAGGTCCCAGTTAGGGACAGAGGCACAGTTGGAACATATGATGCCTTTAGTCCTTTGCCCAGTGTTTTTGCTGCAGGCTGACTCTCTGGTTACAGGACTGTCATTTATAGGATAGTCAGTTCTTGAAAGACCTGGGGAGATGACTGAGAGCAGGGACAAAGCCTTGCATTCAGCCATCAACTCAAGAAAAGCTAGGAAGGAAATGCTCTTATAGTTTTAACTTTTGCTTCTAATGAAATTTCCATGACATCAAAGTTTCTGTGTCTAAATTCATTCGCTTGGAAAAAAAAAATTAGTTCTGAAATAAAGTTGATGAAATCTCAAAAGATTGAAATGAACAAAACATGTTTTGCCAAAGGATTAATGATTAAAACCCATTACTCTTGGAGTCTTATGGCACATTTTGAAGAGGTATGCTATTGGGCATTTTCCTGTCCTCCCCGCCCCCACTTTCACAACCTTTTCCACTAATTTATTTGTTAATTTATTCATTTTCACCACTGTCATTTTCTAAAACTGCCTCCCCACTCACATCCCGAACCCTCTCTTGCAACAAAGAAAACAAGCTAAACAAAGCAAGCTCACACATTGGCCATGCCTCAATGTATGCAGCATTCTGTACCCACAGGCCACCATTTCTTTCATAAGAGAAGGGAATCTTGTTTTGCCATCAGCCTTCTGGAATTAAGAATGCTTACTATATCAGTCTGAACTCTGATGTCTTTTTTTTAAACATTTACCTTCTGTCTTAGAATCAATACTGTGATTGTTTCCAAGGCAGTAGAGTGGTAAGGACTGGACATTGTGGGTTAAGTGACTTGCCCAGGGTCACCCTGCTAGGAAGTGTCTGAGGTCAGATTTGAACTTGGAAACTCCCATCTTAGGCCTGGCTTTCAATCCATTGAGCCACCCAGCTGCCTTGAGGGACCTCAGAATTATGCCTTTTCCACTGCTGCTCTGACTTAGGGACTAGGATGTGCCCCTGTTTGCTTTATCACACAAATCCTACCTGTATGATGTATTTGGACATCTCTATTGAGAGATGTATTTGGACATCTCTATTGAAGGTTCAAGTAAATCCCACAGGCACTGTCCTTTTGAAGTTACAGACTTCCCAGCAACTTGAAGTTTCCAGTTATACCACCCCAGTGACTTTGTTTCCAATACCATCACTGATGACTACTAAGTCTATGATTACATCGTTGCTACCTCTGATGGCATCATTTCTGTTACTGTCTTTTTTAGATAGATTATAATGTATAACAATTTTAAAATGTTCTAAGCTCATGGGTTTTGGATTTATACTTTTTTGGTAATACAGTTAAGTATGGACCCCTTTTCTTTGCTGCTGGGAATTAAACTACATCTTTAAAAACATTAATAATAATCTATTTTGGGTGATGCTTCTAGAACTGTAAGGAACCTTAGAATAGATCTAGTTTAAACGCTTCATCTAAAAGATGAGGGGGGCAGCTGGGTAGCTCAGTGGATTGAGAGTCAGGCCTAGAGACAGGAGGTCCTAGGTTCAAATCTGGCCTCAGACACTTCCCAGCTGTGTGACCCTGGGCAAGTCACTTGACCCCCATTGCCCACCCTTACCAATCTTCCACCTATGAGACAATACACTGAAATTAAGGGTTTAAAAAAAATTAAAAGATGAGGAAGCCAAGTCCTAAGGAGGTGAAATAATCCATCCAGGTCACATGGGTAATGAGAGAGAGCAGATCTGGATGCAGGTTCCATGAGTAGTCAGGGATCTCTTCACCACACTATACAGTTTGTATCCAGATCTTGTGTCCCATCCATATCCTTCCCATGCACACAGCAACTGCCTCGATTCAGGTTCTCATCATCCCTCATCTGGGCTATCACCATGGCTTTCTCATTGCTTCCAATCTCTCCCCTTAGAAATCTATCTTTCCCACAGCTGCCAAATGAACACTCCTGAGAAACAGGTATGTCCTATGTCCCTCCAGTCATCAAAATGTCTTTGTTAGCATCCTCTTTTCTTTTCTGTCCAGCATTTTTTCCTCATAGTATGCCTCCCGCCAACCTTTCCAGACATTTTATATTAGCCTTCTTACTACATTTTGTGTTTCAATCAAAGTAGGCAGGTAGTTTCGCTACCTTGATGTGCCAACTCCTACTTTGGGGTTTCTTTATGGGAGATATCCCTCATACCTGGAATGCTCCCCTTCTTCACCTCTGCCCTGGAAGAATCCCTGGTTTCCTCCCTGATTTCGCAAGGGACCACCTCCTCCAGGATGCTTCATCAGTTATTAGGTTTCTCTGTCCTTTGGAACTGCCTCGAATTTGTTTACCCATGTATATAGTGTGCCTTCCTCAAGTAGAAGATAAGATCTTTAAGGATGGAGGCTCTTTTGTGTTTGACTTTGAGCTAGGTTGTTTTTTTTTTTTTTTTTAACCCTTGTACTTTTCGGTATATTGTCTCATAGGTGGAAGATTGGTAAGGGTGGGCAATGGGGGTCAAGTGACCTGCCCAGGGTCACACAGCTGGGAAGTGGCTGAGGCCGGGTTTGAACCTAGGACCTCCTGTCTCTAGGCCTGACTCTTACTCCACTGAGCTACCCAGCTGCCCCCAAGCTAGGTTGTTTTTCAGGCATGTCCTGCTCTCCATGACCGCATCTGGGATTTTCTTGGCAGAGATACTGGAGTGGTTTGTCATTTCCTTCTCCTGCTTATTTTACAGTTGAGGAAACAGAGGCAACTAGGACTAAGTGACTTGCCCAGGGTCATGCAGCTAATAAATATCTGAGGCCAGATTTGTACTGAGGAAGAGTTCAGGAATCTTCTGGCCTGAAAATCTTAACTACTACTCCAGGTAGCTGCCTTCTTGAATATAGTAAGTGCATAATAAATATTTGTGTGATTGAATTCCATTGAAATTCCTCATCATTCAGTAGTTTCGAGTTCTTAAAATGGCTGGCTAAGTATATTATGGCTGATGATTCACTGCTGGGGAGGAGTGAGAACAGGAGATAATAATAATAGCTAGTATTTATATAGCACTTTAAGACTGGCAAAGCACTTTATATATGTTATCTTATTTAATCCTCACAACATCCCTGTAAGGGAGATGCTATTATCCTGATTTTTAAAGGTGATAAAACTGAGGTTGAGATAGTTTAAGCGGCTTGTCCAGATTCACGTAGCTAATAGATGTCTGAGGCAGGTTTCAAAATCTAGCCTTCAAGGAAGACTCGACTCCAAGGAAAACCTCTATACCCTATGCCATCTAGTTGCCTTTCATGGAGGACAGAAGAGAAGAGAGGAAAAAGGAGAGAAGAAAGGAAAGGAGGGGGAGAGGGAATGAGAAGAAGAGAAGAGCAGGGGAGGATATAGAAAAAAGTAGGATAGAACAGAACAGAAAAAAAGAAAGGAAAAGAATAAATGGAAAGAGCTGCCATCTTGATATTATAACACAAAGACAAGCTAAATTTGGGGTGGTAGCTATAGAACTAATTGTGCTGAAATTCAACTCTTCTTTTAGTGTATCTCTGAGATTGCATCCTAAATTTTCTGCCCACATTACAGAGGGCCTAAATTTGAGGACACATGCCTCCAGGAATTGCCCCATACATACTTGGTTTCCATCCTTATATACATTCCTGAAATGGCTTCATGGTAGAGCAGAAGGCTGGCACTTCTAAGCTCCGTAGTGACCATATATTCTTGGTTTTCTAAGATAGTCCCAATTTCAAGAAAAGAGAATATACTTTAAACAAGGCTCTCCAAAAGGAATATAACTTTTTTTTTCCCAGAGCATGTGTCTCAATTTATGGTTATTGTAACATAGATCTTGGATAGAGAAAACAATTTCACCCAATTTGGCTCCAAGCTCCCTTTCCAATGTTATTTCATACTGTCCCTTAATTGCTTTCTATGTTCTGGCAGAATGCAACTACTAAGTGTTCTCCAATTTCATCTTGCCTACTCCAGCCTTTGTGCATTCCTGCGGGCTGTCCCTTGTCCCTCCATGACCCCATGTCCATAGCTTCACCTATTAAAATTCCTTTCATTCAGCCCCAACAGATATACTACCTATTCTGTGAGGTTTTTGCCCATTCCTCCTGGGTAAAAATGCTTTTTGTTTTTCCAGAATTTTAGAATACAATCTCCCGTGCATTACGGATATGTATGCCTGCATATACATATATATGTTTATTATATATGTGTTTCATGTCATCAGCACACTTCTTGGGGGTAGGGAATGTTTGGCTTTTCATCTTTGTATTTCCACTATCTAGAGGAGTGCCTTGTACACAGAAAGCATTTGATACATGTTGAACTGAACTGAATTAACAGAGGCAGAGGAGATCCCAAGTTAAGAATTGGCTTCTAAAGCTTCCCAATGAGACATTGGTACCTTCTAACCTTCATTAAGGGACTAGTCCCTGAACCCCATCAGGGAGACCCACGTCCCAAAGTAATGAATGTAAAAAACATTGATAGTCTGAGTAATTTCAAGATGTTCATCACAAAGGTTTGTAGTCATAGTTGCTAGATAGAGCAGTGGATAGGGCATGGGATTGGGAGCAGAGAAGACTTGAGTTCAAATCCTTCCTTAGAAGTATGCTCTTCAAATAGCCTTTTGGGCTTTAGTCTTTCACTAGAAGCTAGGTGACATAGTGGATAGGGCATAGTGGAGTGTGTGCCAGGCCTGGAGTCAGGAAGATTCATTTTCCTGAGTTCAAATCTGTCTTCAGACACTTAGCATCTGTGTGACCTTGGACAAATCACTTAGCTCGGTTTGCCTCAGTTTCCTCATCTATAAACTGAGCTGGAGAAGGAAACGACAAACCACTCTCTGCCAAGAAAATCCCAAATTGGGTCATGAAGAACTGGACATGACCAAAAACAAGTGAACAATAATGACTCACTAGAATCAAGGATTTTGTGAAGATGATATACATTAGTTCTTAGAATAGGTGTGTCTTCCTCCACATAGGAATAAATTGGCATTCCAGACTCTTACTTTGTAACACATAGTAATGTTTCTCTCAATATCTCTTTGAAGTTGGTGTTCCAGGCAACATCATTTTTGTTTTACAGATGAGGAAACTGAGGTTGAGGGAGTTTAAGTGACAATTGACAAGTAAAGAAGGTGAGATTCTCTCCTGTACCCCACCAGCCTGCTCTTCATTGTGCCCTGCTGTCCTGGGATATTCTGACTTCTCAATCAGCCTCTGTAGGTTGGGCTGGGTTTGTGCAGAAGGGTACCAAGAAAAGAAGCCAAGATATGATAACAAATTGCCTGGATTCAAGTCGATTCTCCCTGTTGTCCATTATTTCTCTTATCTCTGGCCCTCAGATTCCTCATCTTTAAAATAAAAAAGGTTGGGATGAATGAACTCTAAGGTCTTTTCCTGCTCTAACTGGATGGTTTTATGATCTGTTATTCTTCCCTTTTTGGACACTGGGGTTCTGTCCTCTTGATGTTCACAGCCTGATGCATCGGAGTCAAAGCTCCCAGGTAGATCTCTTGGGGACTTGGAAGGGGACCAGCTCCCTGGAGGTGATCTTTACTTTTTGACTCCACCCTAAAGGCAGACACAACCCAGGCTGGCAAAGGTGCACAAATAGCAGCCCCGAAAAAAGCCCCGAGTGTCACGCAGCCAGACTTGCCTCAGATCCCTGTCAGCCTGTCAGCAGAACATTTGTTCCGTCAGCTCAGCAGTGACACAGCCACCCACATAGTGCCTGGTTTCCACACTCCCCAGAGGAAAGGAGGAGGGCCGGGTGCTCCCAGCTGTTCACCTCCTTCCTCTCCCTGGCTTCCAGCCACTAAAAGGTGAAGAGAGATGACTGCCAGGCAGGGAAAATGAAGGTGATGATTGCCTAGATGTTCCTCCTGGAGGGGGGACAAACAACAACCAAAGAAACAACTTGATTGAATTGTCCTCCTGATTTTAAGACCCAGCTTCTGTTGTGTTGTGGATTCAGCATCTCAGGGGACCTCTTTAGTGCTGTTTGCAAAACCCATTACAATTTGCACTATAAATAAAGTCATAATAAACTATTCCTGCCGCTATGACACAGGGCACAGGGTCACTTTGGCCTGGATTCCTTAACTGCTCCCAAGGCTCTCAATACCTGAGCCACCCAGCTGCCCCCTGGAATGGGAGCTGTCTCGTGGTTGTAACCTGCTATCACACATGCTTCCATATTGGATGGAGGGGGGAGTTCTGTCTAGCCAAGTGCTACGATATCAGTGCTGAACATCCTTTCTAAGTTATGGTTCACAAGTAAACCTTTTGGTAACTGGAAAATAACCCACGAGGGGCCCATTTCATTCCAACAACAAACTTTACATAATAAATCTGAGAGGGACATTCATTACTAGGGCAAGTATAGGGGAATCGGGGAATCGGGGAAGACTTCTTGGGGGAAGTTGTATTTGAATTGGGCTTTAAAAAGCCGTGGCTATCACAGGTTCCTAGGTAGGAAGACAAAAGGCAAGGCATAATAATGACAACCATCAAGTAATTTGGATGCTTTGAAGGGCTGCCATGTGACAAAGATGTGGCCGCTCATTGCTGCTGGTAGGTCTGAGAAGACTGTCCTCTCCCGGAAAGGGCTCTTGATTTTGGACCCTGCTGTTAGGATTGAGGTCCAAAACTGGAAACATGACTTCTGAAGAGAGGAATCAGGTACTTTTTCTCCCTCCAGCTTTTCGCAACTTTACCCAAGAGCCCTGGGGAAGAATCGCTTAAGGCTTAGGCCAGCTCAAGTCTGGAGTATTCCCCAAAAGGAAGAGAAAGATGTTCAATATTCAATGAAGATCAGGTATAGGACAGTTATTTATTTCCTCCACACATTAAAAAAATGCTTAAAATACAAAAGACTCACAAGCCCATATTGACAAAGACTTAAACAGGAAGCAGTAATTTATAACTACTATTACATTCTCCCGTGAGTTTAATACAACATCAAGACATGAGACATTTTGTGAGAATGCTAAATCAGCAGCTTAGCTTCCCTGCACAGATGCCTGTTTCAATTCGAGTCAACGAGTATTTAGGAAGAGCTTCCTACAGGCCAAACATGGTGCCACTTGCTAGGGATAGAAAGAAAGGCAAAATCACGGCCCCTATCCTCAAAGAGGACCAACTAGATAGAGTGCTGGACTCATCTTCCTGAGCTTAAAACTGGGATCAGACATGAGCTGTGTGACCCTGGGCAAGTCACTTCACCCTGTTGGCCTCAGTTTCCTCATCTGTAAAATGAGCTGGAGAAGGAAATGGCAACCCACTCCAGTATCTTTGCCATGAATTTAGGTCCTGAAAAGTTAGACCCAACTAAAAATGACTCAACAACAACAAAACCATCAAAGAGCTCACATTCTAATGAAAACTACAACAAATAACCAACTGTATATAAAAGATCTATACTGAATAGATGAGTAACAGATACTAGACCTGGACTATGAGGAGGCTCCTGCAGATGGTGAGATTTGAGCTGCCGGAGCAGTTCCCTTAAGGTAAATGTCTTATGGCAAGTCAGGCTAGGAGCTGGGCCATTCCTCCTGTTGGTGGTCATCTTTTCTGAGCAATGCTGTAGTAGCTTAAGCCTCATAGTCATCTCCCTTCTATAGCACGACTATCACTGACTGAGGGACTTAGGAGTTCCTGAAACAAGGACTTCTAAAACATCTCTCTCTCTCAGGATCACGGTCCAGTCATCTATGCTCAGAGAAAGAAACACAAAATAAAAGAGGCAACCAGAAGGTCCAAAGCTCTGTCTCAGATTTGCCTAGTAGGCTGCCATAATTCTAGGCATGAGGAAGGATGCAAGTAAGACTTGATTGCCATAGGTTCCAGAGAGACTGACAGAGGTCTATGGAGTGAGCGGCTCTTCCTGGCTCAGTGACGAGTCTTCCCTCTGCTGTCATCATGAATGAATGAATAAATGAAACATCATTCATTAAATGTTTACTTACCATGTAGAAAATACCAATAGAAAAGTAAGACAGTCCTTGTTCACAAGGAATTCATACTCTACTAGGTGAGACGATCCTTCTAGAAGGTTTCAGCTATGAGTCATTTGAAAAGGTCCCATGGACCTTAGAATACAGTGTCAAAGCAGATGGTAATACATCTTCCTTAATGTCATTTCTAGTGATGGAATCATAGCAGTTCTCATGTTGAGCCATTTGACAATGCCAAGGAATTAAACAGCAAAAACCTTCTTTTCTGGATCTTTAGTGGCTCTGGTGATATCACCTACAGAAGCAGTTCCCAGGCAGTGTCTCAACGAGAGTTGTTTCCCAGGATAATGTTCATAGGGGCTAAGTGGGAAGCAGGACCAGTGGTAGTCCCATGAAGTGGGAGGTGCTCTCACATCCCGGACTCTCCAGCTAAAGGGTACCACTCTCTAGCCCATGCTCGTATGTTGCTCTTTCTCCTCTTTCCTATGCTTTTGTTCACAGACTTTTCTGCCTGGCTTTGTTCACTACCTTCTGTCAAAATTTTCTCTTTCTCTTGGGTCTAGCACAAAGATGTTGCCTACCCTAGAAAGTCTCCCCTTTCCAAACATGCTTTTCCTTCCCAACTCCCATTACTTCAGGGGAGTGATACTCTTCTGATTTCTCATGATACTTTGCATAGACCTCTCCTTTACCTTTATCACATTCTGCATCATGTTATAGTTTTTAGATCATCAGATCATCATTATTATCTTTTAAAGCCCTACCTTCTGCAGGAGAACTAATACTATGTATTAGTTCCAAAGAAGAAGAGTGGTGAGGGCAAGGCAATGGAGATTAAATGACTTGCCCAGAGTTGTACAGCTACGAAGTGTCTGATGTCACATTTGAACCCAGGACCTCTCATTTCTAGACCTGGCTCAATATCTGCTGAGCCACCTAGCTGCTTCCAGATCATCAATTTTTAGAGCTGGAAAGAGCCTTAGAAGTACTCTAATCCAAACTCGTCATTTAAAAATTGTTAGTATTTACACGTAATCTTGTCCATTAGACTATAAATTGGGGTGTATGGCACGTGCAGGGAGGATTAGTACCTCTGGTCTGAGGACTTGCTGGGTCCTTTTCAGGGCTGTTCATGCAACTTTGGTGCCCACCTTTCACCCAACTCCCACTCGTAGCTCCGAGAAAGCTGTAGCATGCACAGTGGCCAAACTCCAAAAAAAACACGTCGGCAGATGGGCTACACTACGTTGAGGGTAATCAAGAGGCCTCAGACCTGTTGATGAGTAAGGGAAGTATCTACCCCAAGTAAGTGGACAACATCCCTCAGGGGAATGGGCAGATGTGCACCATTTGTTCCAGTGGTCATGAAGGTGGCTGAAAAAGATGCTGTGGAGAGCTTAGAGCTTGATCAAACATCCAAGATGCTGAGGTCATCTTCTGCAGCCCCAGCTATCACTAGTCATCCTGACTTTTGCCTTGCCACTCGACTTGGATGACAAGAAGAGAGAATGAGGCTGACAGCTTTCTGCCTCACATAAATCCAATTCATGTATAAGACATCGCTCTATGATGTCATCAATCCTCTTCGAAATGAAGTATGAACAGCCAGATTATAAACACTCTAAGGGCAATAATGTTGTCATCTTCATGTCTCCCCAACATCCAGTGTAATGCCTTGTACACGTTAGAAGTTTAACAGAGATTTATCAGATTTTTGAAATCACAAAAAATGTCAGAGTGATAGAATTTAATGCAAAGGCACAATCAATCCATGAATAGGGATTTATTAAATGCCTACTATATGCCAGGCACTAGAGATAGAAAAGCACAAAGCAGTCCCCACCTTCTAGGAGTTTCTATTCTATTGGAGGAGACAAGATGTATATAAACAAATATGAGCAAAACATACACAATATAAATACATAAATTCAAGATAATTTGGGGACCATCTACTCCGTGCCTAGGATGTTGTAGGTACCTAGAATTTATAGCAGCAAAAGTATCCAATAAATCATGTAGTCAAGAGGTTAACTTTATCTAATGCAGAGGAAAGAGTATTTATTTTGGGGTCAGAGGAACTGGGTTCAGATCCTGCCATTGATCCTTATTATCTGTGTGACCTTGGAAAAATCACTTAATTTGCTTGTCCTTCAGTTTCCTTATCCATGCAATGAAGGGGCTGGATGATATGGCTTCTGAGGTCCCTTTCAGCTTCAGTTCTATGATCCCGTGACTTAGGGTACTGTGATTTCCCTTCCTGAGTCTTATACCAGCAACGGGATAGGCGTCATTCTGCCAATAGGCAGGTCTGGAGCATCTAACCTCCAGAGTCCCCTTTATATAGGGAGCAGATGCCATAGGAACTCCAGCCAGGTCAGACTTCTCATTTTCTTCTTACCTGATGAGTTAGGGATTGTAGCATCTTTGAATATTTCTACACTCTCTCACCTGGAAGCCTGGGATAATGTCTTTTGCTTTTGACACATTTTCTCATTATTTCCCCAGAATAAGTCTTCTCCCAAAGGCCACTCGCATCAGCTCTGTCCCTCACACTAACTGCCAAAGGAGTAAAAGGATGGGGGGGGATTGGGGAGACCTAGTGCTGCTGCGCTTGCTTTTCCTAATCCAATTAAAAAACACTTCATAGAGCCAACATCTAGGTCTAATTAGCAGCATCCTGAGGGACTTGGGTCATTTCCTCGCAGTTGAGGGGAGCTGGGCAGAGCACAAGTCCAACAGCACTGATGAAGTCTGAGACAAACCTTGAAAAGTGTTCTTGCTTATCCTCTCAAGAGGAGGACAAAAAATTGTCCCATGTTAGAAAATTAAAGCTGGGAGACCCTGAGTGTTTAGACAATAGAATAATTACCCAGAAATTCATGTGCCAGAGGAATCTGATTCATAGAGACAGAAGGATTGTTGGATTTAGAATTAAAAGGAATATTAGAGATCATCTCCTTCAACCTTCCCTTTGCAGAGTTGAGGAAACAGGTCCAGGTGTGATGACATGGCCCAGGTCACATAGCTAGTGAATGTTAGAACGAGGACCATAGTTCCTAGGTTATTTGACTCAGTGCAACGCACTTTCCATTGGATGTCATAAGACAATTGTCTTATGGGCCAGCCAATCCTTTCTGAGTCTTGGGCTCTCCATCTGGGAAGTAAAGAGATTTATCTTCATCTTCTTCCTAGAGTACTCTATGAAAACTGGTCCAGAAATGCTTTTTTTGGGGTGCTTTGAATACTCTCTTTCAGCCCGGCTGTACAACTCACACTTCCCTTTTAAAGGTGCCAGGATTATTTGGGCATTAATATCCTCCCCCGCTTTGTTCCTGTCTGGATAAGGCCATTTTTAATGATAGGATTTGCTAGCTGACTCATGCATAAATCCTGGCACAAGCCCCACTGGCTTGTGGAATTGTTTTGTAATCAATGGAGTCTGACATGCTGAGTTCAGCAGAGTTTGCTTGCTATCTCTTCAGGGAGTGAAGGGGCCAGGGGGAGAGGCCCTAGGATGTGTCTACCCTGGGGCATGGGCCCTGCTGGACTCTTCCATTAGTTTTGTAGGTCTTATTTAGTCTTTGCTGAGAAATGGAAAAAAAAAAAAGACCTCAGTTCTCTCTCCTCAGTGTCCAGTCCCAGGACCAGAACAACTTCAGGTTGGGGAGGGAATCAAGTGCTTTAAAAAAAGATTTTTTTAAGGTTTTATTTCAGGTTCTTGCTCAGAAAAGCTGGAAAGATGAGGGAGATATGACTTTTGAAGGTCTATTTAAGGGCTGTAGGGTGGGAGTCCAAGGATGACCCAGGATGGGAAGGTGTGTGGCAACAGGGGAAGGGGAATATTCTTTGTCTCACTCATCAGTTGATATCACTGGAGGCCTCTGGTAGCACTTCAGGAATGCAGAAAGGATTCAGAGATGACACCAGTTCTAAGGAAGGTGGAATGGAAAGGAAGGTCTGGATACAAGGCTTAGGAATGCTGGGGGGGAAAGAGTACAGAAATGGGGAGAGGCCAAGAAAAGAGGAAAGGGGAAATCCATGTCTTTTTTATGGCACTGAAGGAGCCTATTTGGCCAAAGGACCTTGATTATAGGATCCAAAGGGGAAAGACTGATATGGTGGGAAAAGTATAATTACATATCAGGAGATGAGTTCCAGACACATCTCTGACACTCACAAGTTATATGATCTTGGGAAAGTTGTTTAACTGGTTTGGACCTCAGTTTCCTCATTTATAAAATGGAAAGGATGAAGGAGTAGATACTCTCTTAAGTTTCACCCAACATTGTTCTATGGTTTTATAAAGCAAAACTTGATACATTTTCTGTGCCCACATGCACCCTCTCATTCTCTCCTCCCTGATTTCCCCATCTTCTGTGGATGCATCATGTCATAGAAAAACCAACCAATCGACCAAATAAAACAAAAACCAAATAGATTTGCTCAGAGTCAGAGGGCCAGGGTTCAAGTTCTAACTCTGCTTCTTATAGACTGTACAACCTTGGATAAATCCCTTAAATTTTTTAATCCTAACTTCTTTTCCAAAGAGGTCAGTACTTATATCACCAATCTATCTCCAAATTTGGGTGGGACTATCAAATGAGACTGGGCATAAAAAGTACTTTGTAAATTAGAAAGTACTACATATGTATAAATTATTATTTTATTATAAATTATTACTTTAAAAAATAATCTTATTCTCCCATTCTTTGATAGGGTACATATATATAAATATCCTAGGCAAAAGTCATTATGCTCCTATTCTTCTTTTATATTTAATATTCTTTTGGTTGCATAGGTAGAAGATAGAATGTCTTTTTAAAATTAAATATAAGTATTTCTATGTGAGCTCACCAGGCTTTCTGAAAATCTTTTTGGGACAACTCCAACAACAGATAGGATGACATCCTCTTCACACATGGTTTTGATTTCTTCTGCTAAATCTATATTTTGAAAGCCTTTCATTTCATGTAACTTGGAGATTATGAGTTTTTAGTATGGCAACATCCTTTAAAATATCGCTCTTAAATTTTTATGAACCAATGTTATGTCCAGACATTTGTTGGCAAGTGTTTTATCTGTGATAATGGTCTAGTTCTAACACAGTTTATTTGCTGAATTCTAAAAGATATTTTAGAGTCTGTATTTGTAGTATGGGGATATGTTATCTGTTAGTTTATGAAAGATAAAGAGATTATGGTGTGTATAGTTCTAGCCACCATGTTATGTCTTGCTAGAGGTGTTGAATTTTTGTAGTTTGCAGTGGTATGTTACATATTTTCTACCATTTCCTTAAATAATCTTCTTTGATCATTAAGTTGGGGCTCTTTAAAGATAACCTGTCTTTAATTTCTAGCAGTCATGACGTGGCCATGAATTGTATCATAAATGTTCCCATTTCTATAAGCAAATCTAATGACAGCCATTGTTCATCTTCCTCCATGCTTCTCTGCAGATATTTTGTTGGTTGAGTTTATGTGAATATTGTCAATGGAGGGTCTTCTGATCCTATTCTTGGTTGTAATTTGTTGTTGACCTCCATGTAGAGGTCAACAACTTTCAGTTATATTTGACAAACCCAATGGCATATTATTAATCATTACTATTGCTTGGTGAAGCAATGTCTCTTGGTTCCAAAGGGATTTCTGTAAGGTTTAACCTGTAACTCATATGCTCTTAGAACATTTATCACCATTCTTCCTCCTTTTTGATGAGGAATTAATCATTTTCTTGTATCTTAGGGTGAAGGACTATGTACTTTTTAAATATTGTACAGGTTTCTGTTAGAATACTTTCTAATATCTGATATGGTCTCTTTTTTGTTGTTGCTATTCAGAAAAGGTAAGTTAAGATTGACATAATGTAGATATTAATTGCTTTAAATATGTTCTTCCCAATGAGCTTTCAGTATTACCAGTACGTTTCTTGACATATATAGCCACCATTCTCTTTGCTAGTTTTATGGGCTAGGTATCTTGCCTGGAAGAACCAAAGTATTTCTAAGTACTGCCTTTGCCTATTTGACCTTCAGATTCAAGCTCAAAACCTTTAGCCTTGTTCTTTCATTTAACATTTCATGTTAAGAATTTTATATCCATTAAGCCCAAATGACATTTTGCTATCAATGGATTAAAATTTCACAAGGCAAAAGAGCTGCTTAATATATTTTAAAGTGGAGCCTTATAACTTGATGTCATTCATCAAATGATCAATATGTTTTGGTACAATTTCCTCTTTAATATGGAAGTTATACTCAGTTCTATTTAGGAGAGATGATGATTGACAGGTAGAACTTAAGACTTAAGGATGGGTAGAACAACTGTAAGGGACTCAAATGATCCCCATGAGAATATCACAAATGTTCTTAATGTTATTTTTTGGTCAAATGTTTTACATAGAAAACCATTTCCCCATGTGGACATGAAATATCTAAATGCTTTCATTATATCTGGGTCTATTTTATACATCTGAAGTACATGAATAAGCCATGAGTGCATAACTGAGTCAAAGGCTTTAGAATTTTCAATGAAGGGAATATAAATGTTAGAGTGTTTGGGGGCAACTTATTCAGTAATTATTGAATCAATAACACTTTGCTGTTAAGATCCCCGAGACTTTTAGGCATACTGTTTTTGCTTCTTGAACAATGTATTGTCTTCTTAAAATGGCTTATAGATTTCTTTTGGCAATTCAAACTGAAAACTTGCATAAAATATACTAATATCATCAGACTGTGTTTGGAAGGATCACTGATTTTCTCACTTTTTGGTAATAGATATTTAATATCTTCTGTTATTGAAGATGGTAACAAGTTCACAACTAATAGGAAACTGGCAAAGTGCTTTGCTAATAATTAATATATCACTGTGAAATATTTAAACCAATAATTATAAATCTTATCTGGCCCTGCCACCTTCTAGTTTTCCTGAGGAGTTGAACTTTCAGTCACTTCTTTTGATATAACTATCCTGTCACTCATTATTTTGATGGTACAAAACATTTATATTTCACATTTGATCCACTTCTGTTGGGCTTCTTGCAAATATAGATATAACCAAGAAATGTTCATGTTCTCCTTAGTCTCTCTCTCTCTCTCTTTTCTCTCTCTCTCTCTCTCTCTCTCTCTCTCTCTCTCTCTCTCTCTCTCTCTGTCTTTTTGTCTCTCTCTCATTTCTTTGCTTTTCAATCCTCTGTAACAAAAGTAAGATCATAACTTTTCATACAACATCCTTACCCAGGCAAGTCAGTCAATAAGTACTTATGAAGTATTTAGTAGGGGGCAGCTAGGTAGCCTAGTGGATAGACAGCCAGGTCTGGAGTCAGGGGTACCTGGGTTCAAATATGACTTCAGACACTTCCTAGCTGTGTGACCCTGGGCAAGTCACTTAACCCTAATTACCTAGCCCTTGCTGCTCTTCTGTCTTAGAAGTAATACTACGACACAAGGCAAAGGTTTTTAAAAATTGTTTGCTATATGAAAGATGTTGTGCTAAGCCCTGGGAACACAAAGCTGGGCAAAATTACTGTCACTGACCTCTAGGAGCTCACATTCTAATGGAGGGAACATTTATATGAACTCAAGGATATAAATTTCCCCCTGACTGCCTTGGCTGCATCCCACAGAGTTTGGTAGGATGTCTCATCATTGTCATTCTCTTCAATGAAATTGTTGATTGTTTTTTTGATTTCTTCTTTGACTAATTGGCTTTGGAGAATCATATTGTTTAATCTCCAATTGTTTTTTGATTTGCCTGTCCAGGTGCCCTTACTAATTATTATTTTTATTGCATTATGATCTGAGAAGGTTGCATTTATTATTTCTGCTCTTTTGCATTTGCTTGCAATGTTTCTATGCCCTATTACATGGTCAATCTTTGTGAATGTACCATGTGCAGCTGAAAAGAAGGTGTATTCTTTTTTGTCCCTATTTATTTTTCTCCACATATCAATTAAATATAATTTTTCTAGGACTTCATTCACCTCTCTTACCTCTTTCTTATTTATTTTTTGGTTTGATTTATCTAGATCTGAAAGAGGAATATTTAGATCTCCCACTATTATGGTTTTCCTATCTATTTCCTTCTTGAGCTCTGCCAGTTTCTCCTTTATGAATTTGGATGCTATGCCACTTGGTGCGTACATATTGAGCAGTGTTATTTCCTCATTGTCTATACTGCCTTTAATCAGGATGTAATGACCTTCATTGTCTTTTTTAATCATATCTATTTTTATTTTGGCTTTGTCAGAAATCATAATAGTCACTCCTGCCTTCTTTTTCTCATTTGATGCCTAAAAGATTTTGCTCAAGCCCTTAACCTTAAACTTGTGTATGTCCACCCGCCTCATATGTGTTTCTTGTAGACAACATATGGTAGGATTTTGGTTTCTAATCCACTCTGCTATTTGCTTCCGTTTTATGAGCGAGTTCATTCCATTCACATTCAGAGTTATAATTATCAGTTGTGCATTCACTGACATTTTTGTATCCTTCCCCTAGTCCTACCCCTTCTTCTTGCACTATTTCCTTTTAAACCAGTGGTTTGCTTTGAGCCAGTACCCCTTATTCCCTCCCTTGATTGCTTCCCTTTCTACCCCCTCCCTTATTATTCCCCTATTTTTATTTTTAAAGGCCTAATGAATTCCCTCCCCCTTCTTCTCCCCTCCCTTTTTTGACCTCCTCACTCTCCTGCTCCCCTTGATTTATCCCTTCTGACTTTCTCAGTAGGGTTAGATAGAGTTTTATATCCCAATGGATAATATAGCTACTCTTCCCTCTCTGGGTTGATTACACCGAGAGTAAGGTATAAATATTACCTCTTAATGCTCTCTTCCTCTCCTTCTTATAATAGTATTTGTCCCCTCCCCTTCCCATGCCCTCTTTGTGTGTAATAGAATATCCTATTTTTCTTATTCATTCAAGTTTCTCTTCGTGTCCCCTACTATTCACCCCCCTCTTTCTCACCCCCCCATGTCATCTTAGACCATTTAGTATTCCGTCCTCTCCCTATGAATTATTCTTCTGATTGCTATAATATTGAATACTATAATAGTGAATAGAGTTCACTACAGAGAATTATACATAGCATTTCTCCACATAGGAATACAGATAATTAGATCTTATTGAATCCCTTAAAGAGGCAAATTTAAAAAAATTATGAGTTTTCTTTCTTTCCCCTCTGTTTCTTATTTACCTTTTCATGTTTCTCTTGATTTTTGTGGTTGGATATCAAACTTTCCATTTAGTCCTGGTCTTTTCTGTGCAAATACTTGGAAATCTTCAATTTTGTTGAATGCCCATACTTTCCCCTGGAAGTATATAGTCAGTTTTGATGGGTAGTTGATCGGTGGTTGAAGGCCCAGCTCTTTTGCCTTTCTGAATATCATATTCAAAGCCTTGCGTTCTTTTAGCGTGGAGGCTGCCAGATTCTGTGTGATCCTGATTGGTGCTTCTTGATATCTGAATTGTCTCTTTCTGGCTTCTTGCAAGATTTTTTTTCTTTTACTTGGAAGCCCTTGAATTTGGCTATTATATTCTTGGGCTTTGTCTTTTCTGGGTCTAGTGTAGAGGGTGATCTATGGATCCTTTCAATGTCTATATTGCCCTCTTGTTCTAGAACTTCAGGGCAATTTTGCTGAATAATTTCTTTTAGTATGGAGTCCAAGTTTCTATTAATTTCTGCTTTTTCAGGAAGACCAATGATTTTCAAATTGTCTCTTCTAGACTGGTTTTCTTGGTCTGTCACTTTCTCATTGATATATTTCATGTTTCCTTCTATTTTATCAGTCTTTTGACTTTGTTTTATTTGTTCTTGCTGTCTTGAGAGATCATTAGCTTCTAATTGCTCAATTCTAGCCTTTAGGGACTGGTTTTCGGCTATAATCTTTTGGTTTTTGGCTATGATCTTTTGGTTTTCCTTTTCAATCTGGTCATTTCTGGTGTTCAATTTGCTTATCAGTTCATTTGATTTCTGAGTCTCACTTTCCAATTGCAAAATTCTGCCTTTTAAACTGTTATTTTCTTGCCAAATCTCTTCCATCTTTCTCATCATCTCAGATTTGAACTCTTCAATAGCTTGTGACCAGTTTTCATTATTTTGGGAAGGTTTGGATATGATTACTTGTTTGTTCTCCTCTGTTGTCTGGATTTTCTCTGTGTAAAAGTTGTCGAGTGTTATAGAGTTCTTCTTGATAATCTTTTTCTTCTGGCATTCCTGATTTTGGCTTGCCATTGTTAGACCTGCACCTTCTGTCTGTTATCCTCACACTCAGTGTCTGTCTGTGCTCTCTAGGCTCCCAAGGTCTCAGGTGTCGTTGTTCTCGGGGTCGAGCCTCCTGGTTGTCCCTGGTCTGCCTCTGCTTGAGGCTCCTATAGCAGTCTCAGGGCGCTGCTTCCACAGCTGTGCTCCTGTCTGCAAAGGGTTCCCACTCGAGGTCCAAGCCTGTGCTCGAGATCCTTGTCCTCTCCTAGGGCAATGCCTTCACCCATGAAGGCGCTCAGGGTCTGTATTCAAAGTCCATATGCGTTCTTTAGCCTCTTGGGGTCCTAAGTCTTGCTGCTCTCAGGAACAAGCCCTGGAGCTGCCAATGACTTAATGGGTGCCCCAAACCTGCTTTCACTCTTGTGCACTGGCCTTGGAGTTGTACATGGTGTGGGGGGTGGGGGAGGGGCTTCTTCCTCTCGCGTTTTTGTGAGAGCTGTTTCACCCCTTTATAGCATGGAAATGCCCCAATTCCATGTACCTTCAACGCTGCGCCCTGTTGTGGGGTCCCTTCGTTCGTCTGGATTTGTTTTTATGTCCCCTTGAGGAGTCCTGTATGCTTCTGGTTAGGAGAGATTGAGCAGCTGCTCCTTACTCTGCCGCCATCTTAACCGGAAGTCCCTGGAGGGAACATTTAAACAATTAAGTACATACAAGCTATACAGAGTGTAAATGAAAGGTAATTTCAAAAGAAAGAAACTAGATTTGGGGATGAGGAAAGACTTCTTGAAGAAGGTAAGATTTGAGCTGAGCCTTGAAAAGTTAGGGAGAAAAATGGCAGGGATCAAGCAGGAGAACATTCCAGAAAATTGAGGATTGCCAAAGCAAAGGTGTGAAGTTGGGAGACAGTGTTGTGTGCATGAGAAATAGCAAAGAGGACATTTTTCTTCTTTTAGTTCTTACCAATATAATATTATTGCTGTGTATAAGTCTTAGAGCATTTTTCTGCTTTCTTTCAAATGTTATAAGAAACTGGATTTGCTCATGATGGTTACAGCAAATTTAAGGATTTTTTTTGGGGGGGGATTACTTTTTTCAGTATAGTTGACTTGTATTTATGCTGTCAAACTCATGTGAACAAGCATTTAATAATAATAGTAAAAATAATAACTAGCTTATATTGAGCACCTATTATGTGCCACACATTGTGCTAAGCACTTTAAAAATATCGCATTTAACCTCACAGGAATCCTGGTTAGTAGGTACTATTATTATTACCATTTTATAGTTGAGGAAACTGAGGCAAGCAGAGGTTGAATGACTTGCCCAGAGTCATGTGGCAAATCTGAGGCCATATTTGCACTCATCTTCCTGACTCCAGGTCCAGTACTCTATCTATGGTGCCCCTATGTCACCCCATCTATTTCTTTGACACTTAGGATTAGCTGAATCACACTAACTAGGTGTGACAAGCCCATCAGTGGTATCCCCAGAACCCAATTTGCCAGCATATTTGGGATCCTGCTAAGTCTACAGAGCTAGTATAATAGTTTCAGGGTACACAAAGTCCTCTCTGGTTTACATTTTCCTACTTTGCTTCCCCCCTCACCTACCCCCATTTCCACTCCTATTGCATGTGGGTGGGTGATGGGTTGGACTCTGAGGAGGTTATTATTAAATTATTATTAATAGTCTTAGCATGTTCTAATTTTAAAATGGGTCTCAGATAAAAACAGTCTGGGGACAAGTTGCTATCCTGCTCTTATTATTTTGCATTTAGTATTTTCTTTTCTATTGTACAAGTCGATAAAAACGACTGCTTTTTGTGACTGAAGAAGAGTTTGGAGATGCAATTGTACCTTTTGTAGGCCGACGAAGGACAAGCGATACTGGAAGCAGGCTTGAGCATGGTCTTAGTTAAACTGAAAGGAAGGTTTGAAAGGAAAAGATGGTAGCTGGTTCCACCCTTGTCCTCCTGCCATAGTTGACATTAAATTTGTGACCATTAAGTGATGCCACCGGGGCATAAGCCACATGAACCATTGTGCTCCATTTCTGGGTTGGGGTTTCATGGAGTAACCATGAAAATAACTGGAGGTTTCCATGGAATTCCCAATGTTGTAAACAAATGGTTATGAGTTAATCACATATTTTGACTTTTTTTTTTAAAGCCTTAACTTTCTATTTTGGAATCAATATTGTGTACATGTTCCAAGGCAGAAGAGTGGTAAGGGTAGGCAATGGGGGTTAAGTGACTTGCCCAGGATCACACAGCTAGGAAGTGTCTAAGGCCAGAACCTTCCTTCTCCAAGTTTGAGTTTCCTTTAAAGGAGAGATGAGAAAATATAAAATAAGACACAAGAAGCTTTCGGTGTTAGGTTTTGACCCTGATCCTCTGCGATGGCTGAGAGAGGAGTAAACCGGGTGGATCCCAGCCTGAAGGCCTGGATCTAGAAACTGAATAGGATGTTACAAACTTTTATTACCTTTCATTAATCAAATTAAACTTCTTACTAAGGTAAGTATTGTAAGTAAGTATAATATATATATATATAAATATATATATACATACATANAGAAGCTTTCTGTGTTAGGTTTTGACCCTGATCCTCTGCGATGGCTGAGAGAGGAGTAAACCGGGTGGATCCCAGCCTGAAGGCCTGGATCTAGAAACTGAATAGGATGTTACAAACTTTTATTACCTTTCATTAATCAAATTAAACTTCTTACTAAGTTAAGTATTGTAAGTAAGTATAATATATATATATATATATATATATACACACACACATATAATATAATAAACATAATATATTATGTTTATGCTCATTATATAAATATAACACAATTACATAATATATTTATATATTGTCTAAATAAAATATTATATGAACACTATATACTTTATTATAAATTTATATTTATATAATTATATTAATATCATATGTTGATATAATTATATAAATATTATAAAATACATAGAATAATATTAATATTATACAAATCTAATGATACACATGAATATTATATATATGCATAAGATAAGAGGATTGCTTCCATGGAGACTTTTTATTGGTTAGCACACTATGATGAAGAGGATGGAGTGACCTTTAGGTAGGATCAATGTGAAGATATTGGACATACATACCTCTAGATGATGTAAGAGTCCAGGAACCTCCACATAGGCAGTGAGTCAAGGGGGCAAATTCTCAGCCAGGATGCATCTAGGCCCCTTTGATAGCTTTAAAAGATCACACAACTATTTGCATCCTCCCACATCACCACCTCCATAGGAGAGGCCATCTCCGGTTAACTTCAGAACCTATTTAGAGTCCAATAACTCCTGACTAGCCACCCTTCGACTCTGCTCTAAATACCATTCAGCTCTGATAAAATTTTGGGGTCTAATGTATACTATATAAAACTGGTCTAACTAAAAAAATGGTAGAAATGAATAAGCAAATACAATTTGTTATAATATACAGTATATAAAATGCCATTTTTTGGTTCATTTAATATGAGACAAAAACAGAAACAACTGTAGGCTGAGATGTGACCTGGAATGTTCTTCCCTAAGGGGACTGAAAGGGAGAGACAGAGCACATCTGTCTTTGCTAGTTGCTGGTAGATGAAATGGGAAAATGTGAGCTGGATGATAATACATGTAGGAGGATTGTTGAAAAACTATCCCCAGAAGTGTTGATCAATGGTTCTATGTCAGCCTTCAGGGAGGCCTCTAGAGGCATCTTACACCCTGTCCATTATCATAAGGTGCTTTTTCTATTAATCAAGTTCTCAAATTACACAGAATCCTCTCAAGGGTTTCTTCTAAGCTGTACATATATATTCTCTGTAGCTCCCTCTCTCTTTGTCTCTCTCTGTCTCTATCTCTTTTTCTTTCTGCATCTCTCTCCTTAAATACATATGCCCAATTTTCCTTTCTAATTTACTGTTCTTTTCCTGGACTTTCAGGCCTTTTGGCCTGTTGGATTGAAGATGACCAAAAAATGGAAAAGTGATAGATGAACATGAATACTTTTCATGATGGGTTCTTATTATCTATTAATATAGTCTATTTCACTTTTTAGATAATATTGCTTTTCAGAATTTTTTTTTATAGTCAGACTCTGTATCTCTGAAATGTCCATTCTCTGGTCTTTGTTCCTCCCTCTGGGGCAAAGCAGACAGATTTCTGCTTCTCTATTTTCTCATTCCCACGACTCTAGGAATATAAGACTACATTCATATGAGATGTAATTTTTCCCTTTTGGGGGTTCAACGTATTCAATTCCTTCATCCATTCTTATATGCTTTGTATTGCAGCTTGCACCATTTGGTTGCCTTCCCTTGGGAATGCCTGACTATTGATTTTTTTTAAAGTGTATTATGTAGAACTATCATGGTCTGATCAGGATAGAATCCAATGGGACTATCACCTCCCTATTTCTAAAAACCATTTTTAACATCGCACTCTAATTTCACATTAACTTCTGGGACCATTGAGTGATATTGAGTTTACATTCTGTAAGAACCTTTAGGTCTGCTACACATGACCTATTATTTGGTCATATTCTTCCCCATGTTTCATTTGTACAATGATTTTTTGAACCCAAGTACAGGAATTTATATTTAGCTCCACTAAACTTTATATTATTAGATTTTAGCCTATTGAGATTTTGGTTCTTAATAAGACATATTAGCAATTCCTCACAGCTCCACACCACCTACAAATTTGTTAAGCATGTAAACATCATGTTAACATGGAATTAATCTGGATTTAGAACCAGAGTACCTAGCTTCAAGTGCTGACTCTGACATTCATGAGCTAAGTGACCATTGGCAAATCACTGAATCACTCTGCCTTTATTTTTCCATGGAGATAATAATATTTACACCTCAAGAAAGTGAGCTATAAAGTTGAAAGCATTCTATACATGCAATCTATTATCATCCAAGTCAATGATAATGGTGTTGAATATGAAAGGGCTGAGAATGGAGTCCTCATGTAGAAAAAAGTTTCTTCACTTATCAGAATAAAATCTTGAAAATGGACAGGGCTACTTTTTGACACTTTAGATTTTATATCAATAGGAACAACAGTGGTTGTTGATACCCTCAGTGTTGCCTCCACCCTAACCCTCCTACCTTAGTTGATCCTGGATCTTAAACTTACACTTTGTTTAGCTATTAGATGAATAAAATCAGGAGTATATGTGGATGGTGGAGACTGGCAAAGAGAAGAAAACTAGCTTTAAAAGTTTCAGAGATAGTTGCTGGCCTTATCTGGACTTCTAGGACCATTGTGGTTCATTAGAAAAGTCAGAGGTACTGAGTTCAAGTCCTGCCTCTGATGTTTATTATCTTTGTGACTATTGGCAAGTCACAGCCAACACTGAATTCCAATTTTATTTCAATTTCCTTGGATTTTAATCTGTAAAGCATCAGATTAGATAGCCTCTGAGGCTGTTGACTATGATTCTGTGATCAGGAATCCCTATGAGGTTGTTTGATTCTAGAAAATAATAGATATGGTTTCCTAGGTACATATTAGACTCCTGTTTTTTGCAAGGCATTAAGGGCCTAATGAGGCCTTTGTCCAAAGCTGGTCATTTCTATAAGGAGCTATTTATGGCCAGGCACAGCTCCCTCTGGGCTTTATAAAAGGTGTTTGTTATCAGTCACGTCTGTGGCACTTAGTAACAGCCAACTGCTTTGTAATCCTTTGTGGGCTCATTCTCACAGGTTTTTAATTACATTGTAAAATAGTGTGTCATGAGAAAGTTAAAAACAACCAAACCAACTGTTTCTTAGACTATTACTGTCAGCCTAACCCTTCAGTTCTATTTTGTTGATTCACAAACAAATGATTCAATAGTCCTTCTTTTTTCCCAGCTGCAGCTCCCAGGAAATACAAACCAGACTAGAAGAAGAGAGAAGAGTTACCATAACAGCCACCAGGAAGTCTCCAGAATAAGAAATGAACCCTTTAGATACCATCCTTTCTCATTACATATTTCCATTGTCTGGTCCTCTGAACATGCCCTTGTTCTTGGACACTATCATAGCTTTAATCTGTGTATTCTTCATGTGGATATCCAGTCTTTGGCTCATAGAGTCATGAAATATTATGGGGATTCTGGAGTGGAGAAGTTTTTAAAATTTTCGGAGTATTTATTTATACTTTGGACATTGGTAAATACTACAAATGCGGGCTTGATTTATTGTTTTGTTGGTTGAGTAGACTTAATAATGTGTTGGAGAAGATGTTGATAAATCAGTTTAAACATGAGTGTTTTATGTGTTCATTTTTTTCTTTTTCTGGAGAACTAGTTGATAAAATATTTGCCAGTATAACCCTGGTTGAAAGAGACATCAGAAGTCATCTAATAAAATATTCTCTCTGTTTCTCTCTTTCTGTTTCTTTTTCTCTTCCTCTCTGTCTGTCTGTCTGTCTGTCTCTCCTTAAATCCTTACATTCTGTCTTAGTATCAATTCTTGTTAAAAAATAAAAACAAAAACAAACCCCTTACCCACTTACCTTCTGTCTTAGGACATAAGTATCTGCTCCAAGGCAGAAGAGTGATAAGGGCTAGGCAACTTAAGTAGCTTGTCTGGTCTCACATAGATAGGAAGTGTCTGAGGTCAGATTTGAACCCAGGTCCTTGATTCACTCTTGGTGCTCTGTGTACTAGGTCTCCCCTAAAATATGTCCTTGAAGGGGAATATTTCCTACCTCATCCCTACAAAGAATTATTCAACCTTTGCTTGAAGACCTCTATTTTATGGAGAACTCATTACCTCCCAAGGCATACCAATCTAATTTGGCACATCTCTAAGCATTAGGAAGTTTTCCTTTATAATGAGTTCAGAATAGTCTCTTTCCAGTTTCACTTGGTCCTGGCTCTGCTCTCTGGGACCAAGAAGAATAAATGAAATCAATCCCCTTATTATAAATAACCCTTCAAATACTTGAAGACAACTATAGTGTCTCCAGGAAGTCATGTCTTCTCCAAGTTAAACATCTCTAATTCCTTCAGCCTGTTCTCAGACAGCACGATCTTCTGCCCTCTCCTGGTTCTGGACACCCTCTTCTAGACATGCTCAAGTTGGTCAATGTCCTTCCTATAAAAGTGTTGACCAGATCTATCTAGATCATAGCCCAGATGGGATCTGAAGCAGAGAATAAGACAGTGGTCCTCTTATATTCCTTGTTCTTATGGAGTCATTGACTGAAGAATAATATATTGTTTATGTGTACCAAAAGATTTGGAATGTAATTTTGGAATTTTTATCACTTATGATGTATAAACAGGGTTGGGTAGTAGAAAGAGCACAGGACTGGGAATCAGAAGAGCTGGGTTTGAATTCTGTTTCCTACTTCAGTTGTTTTTAGTGCAATAAGTAATTATTAAGCGCTAGACCTGAGATCTTTAGACAAAAATAGAACAGACCTTGACTTCAAAGAATTTATATTCTGCTGGGAAGAACCAACATGTGCAGTGTACAGTAGTTAATAATGATAATAATGATAGCAATAGCTAAAATTAATGTAGATTTGTACATTTTATCCTAAATATAGAATATTATAATGTGAATTATAACGTGTGTGTGTGTGTGTGTGTGTGTGTGTGTGTATGCTAAAATCTAATTTGGGGTAGGATAAATGGGAGTGGAGAAATTGAAGAAATTGAAGGTCATTGAAGAAATGAGAAAAGAAGTTGTGTTTTTTTTTTTTTTTATAGGAGGTAGCTTTGGAGCTGAGTCTTGAAGGGAGGTCGGGGTTCCAAGGGACAGAAGTAAGGAGGGAGGAGTATTTCAGGCATGTTGTCTTGGACAATGGCCTAGAATCAGGAGACAAATGTCATGCATGAAGAACATCTAGTAGGCTACAAAACAGAATTCCTGTAGGGAAGTAATATGTCCTCAGTCTGGAAAGACAGGTTGAATCTGGATTGTGAAAGATTTTAAATTCCATATAGAGTTTGCACTTCATCTTGCCGTCAGTAGGACCTGGGCAGTTAGGTGGGTCAGTGGATGGAGCTCTAAATCTGGAGTCGGGAAGATTCATATTCCCAAGTTCAAATCTGGCCTCAGACACTTACTAGCTGTGTGACTCTGGGCAAGTCACTTAAAAAAGGTTGCTTCAGTTTCCTCATTCATACAATAAGCTGGAGAAGGAAATGGCAAATCACTCCAGGATCTTTGCCAGAAAAACTCCAAATGGGATCATGAAGAGTCAGACACAATTGAAAACAATTGAATCCACAATATTAGGAACTACCGATGCTTCTTGAGTCGGGAAGTGACATACCAAGACAATTTAGCAGCTGTGCGAATGATGGTTTGAAGAGGAGAACAGCTGCTTGGAAAGAGCACTCCATAAGGATAGGGAGCTCATTTAAAATTTTTATTTATTTACCTTATTATTGTTTTATTTATTCTATGTAGTTACCTTGGTTTGCAACCTAGGAGTCATCCTTTACATTTTCCTTTGCTCTCTCTAGTCATTGCTACCAAATTGATTCTATCTCCATAGCATCCTTTTTTCTTTGTCTTCACACAACCACCATCCAAGTTTAGGCTCCCATCCCTTGACATTTGGTCTACTTTGGAAGCTTTAAATTGGTCTACCCACATCTAGCCTCTTCTTTCTACAATCTATCCCCTCTACATACCCGCCATATTGAAATTCCCAAAGTATAGGCCTATCCTCCTACTCAATATCCTAAATATGCTTTAGGATAAACTACAAATTCCTATTTGGTATTTAAAGCTGTCCACAAACTGCATCAACCTAGCTTTCCAGACTGGTCTCATATTCGTCCTCTTCATACATTCTGTGTTCAGGCTTAACTAAACTTCTGACTCGTCTCCATCCCCACCACTTGATTTCTTCCCTCTCTATATCTTCACATAAGCCATCCCCTAGTCTAGTCTTGGAATGAGTTCCATCCTTACTTGGTCTCTTGGAATCCCTTAACTGAGTTCACAGACTCCACACCTGTCTTTCTTGACCTCTCCCCCAAGTTAATAGCTATAAATTACTTTGTGTGTATAAATATATATGTACATACACAAAATATACTATATTTTATATACATATAAAACATGTAATTATGTAATTAAATATAAGTATAATTATACATATAATTGTCACATATAATTATATAATGCATTACACAACAAAATCTTATTTTTGTAATGAAAAATTTATCTCATATTATATTTTATATATTATGTTTAATATAAAATATCATTTTATATAATATATGAAATAAAAATATTGAAGTGTGCACACATACTCACATACCCTCTTTAATAGAATTCTCCTCCTTCATGCTTTTCACTTCTCTTATGTGTGGTCTTCCTACATAAGAATTGATGTTCCTTGTGGGCAGGGAATAGCTTTCTTTTTGCTTGCATCTCTAGCTTTTAGTACAGATTCTGGCACAAAGTAAGCACCTAAAAAATGTGTCTTGCTTTGCTTTGCCTTATCTTTTACTTTCTTATGGAAATGTCATGTGTCTCCAGAAGAATGTAAGTCTCTTGAGGGCAGGAGTCATTTCATTTTTGTCTTTAGATCCCTAGGATGTAATATAGTACCTTGTACACAGAAGGCACTTAATACATGTTTGTTGAATTGAATTATATCTACCCCAGTTCCTACAAAGTGCCAGAATAGAAGCTTAATAATTGTCTTGAATCAAAAAATCTCTTTTAAGTCTCTGACCTGCCTTAATTCCCAGGTTGACACAATACTCCGATTCAGCCCCTAAAATAGCCTCCTACATTTTCTGAGTGTCTTAGTGTGTGTCTCATTTTAATTATCCAGTACATTTCTCTTTTCAATAAATTGCTTTCCTTGCCCTAATTCTCCCTCTTGAGTCATGGTCTTGATCCTCTTGCTTTTGTAATATAGCTTTCAAAGCTGCAGCCAGAGGTTTATATAACTGATCTTAAACAGAAGCAACAATGCAGATGCCACAATCCACCAAGAAAATGCTTAAAGTTGCCCCTACCTGAAACTCTTCCTTTTCCCCAAAGTTAGAGAAGTCAGTTTTGCACCCATCCTGATCCATTGCAGGACCTGATCCAATAATCTACTTCATGATTTCTCTTCTGACTTATCCCTGATCTATTCAGCTTCATGGCTTGATTATAATGACCTCTCCTTTTAACTCCCCACTCCACCAGTGCTGGCCAAGCAAACAAATTTTTTAAGGGGATAAAATTTTTTAAAAAATGCCAAGGACAAGAGGGAATTTTGGCTTGTCCAGTCCCTACCTATTATAGATAAGTATGAATAGCCATCTAGGTCAGCCTGAACTGAACTCTCTAGTCTCCTTAACCCATCATGACTTAATTTTCCTTCATGCCCTCTGGAATCCTTTTCTATTTTTAAACATCTTTGCTTCACAGTAGATATGTAAACCCTTCCAGATAATTTTTACTTTCATTTTAATAATTATGTTTATTTTTAAATTTAAATAATTCTTTAGATAGATTTGTATTATAATAGTATATATTGTTTCCCTTCCAACAGAATGCAAGTTCCTTGCCATTTCCTGAATAATAAATGGTCAAAGGATATGAATAGGCAGTTATTAGAGGAAGAAATTATCAATTATCATATGAAAAATGCTTTCAATTCATGATAATTAGAGAAGTGAAAATTGGATAACTCTTTCTCATACCTATCAGATTAGCAATATTGACAAAAAAGGAAAATTACAAATGTTAGAGGGGATGTGGGAAAAAGATAAATTAACACAATGTTGTTAGGGTAATGAATTGGTCCAGCATTTTGGAAAGCAATTTGGAACTCTTCTCGAAAAGTTACTAATCCTTGATCCAATGATACTCTATGGCTCAAAGAAATGAAAGAAAGAGGGCAAAGTCTCACATAAATATGTAGATCAGCTCTTTTGTGATGACAAAGAGCTGGAGAGTAAGGAGATACACACCAATAGAGGAATAGCTAAAGAAATTATGGAATCTGAATGTAATGGAATGCTGTCAGAAATGGAATGCTGTCAGAAATTATGAAAGGACAGTTTCAGAAAAACCAGGGAAAACTTATATGAACTGATACAGGGTGAGAAGAATAGAACCAAGAAAATGATTTCTACAATGACAACAAAATTAGAAAGAAAAACAACTTTGAAAGACTCATGAACTTTGATCAATGCAACGACCATCCATGATTTCAGAAGACTCCTGATGAAACATGCAACCCACCCCCTTCCAGAGAGGTGATCAACTCAGCATGCAGATGGAGATGGATTTCTCCACATTACTAAGGTAGGAATTAATTTTGTTTTAATGTGCATATTTGTTTCAAGACTTCCATTTTGCTTTCAGTAGTAAGGGAGGCAGGAAGGAGAGAAAATAGATTTTTGTCCATTGAAAAAACTATATTTTAAAACAAATTTAAGCACTTTGAAAGCAAAATCTATTTCATTTTTACTTTTCTATCTTCAGCACTTAGCTTAGTGCCTGACATAGTCAGAGATTAATAACTATTTTATAAGTTGAATTGAATTAATTAAAACCTAATTAATTTGTTTTCTGTTCATACAGTTAGAGCTGGGGTAAAGGATCTTGATCCCTAGAGCACCCAAACACACAAGAGGCAAGTGGTGCAAAACATGCCCTCCAAGTGAGTTCAAATGTCTTGTTGAAGGTTACACAGCTAGTACATGTCAGGTGTGATTTGAACACAGATCCTTTGATGCCAGAAGAGGTTCTATGGCCATTATACATTTTACTTTTCCCAACTGAATGTAAGTTTCATGAAGTCAAGGACCACATTTTTTTTTTTGGTCATAGTATTCCAAGCATTCAGCACAATGCCTAGAGCATAGTAGGGCCTTAATAAAAGGTTTGTTAATTGATTGGTCCCATGTACCATAGTCCTAGTCATCCTTCAAGGCCCAGTTAGAATGCTATCACCTCCAGGGAGCCTTCCTTATTCACCTTAGCAGTCAGATAGTGAACAATAAGGTTGTGTCACATTTTTGAGGATAGAGTGATTGACCAGAAGACCCAAGTTCAAATCTTGCTTCAGGAACTTACTAGCTATACAACTCCAGCCAAATCACTTAATCTCTCTGCCTCAGTTTCCACACCTATAATGGGAGAATAGTAATAGCATCTCTTTCCTCCAAAGGCTGTTGTGAGCAAAAAGTGATGTAACATATATAAAACCCTACTCAAATCTTAAAAGGCTGTATAAATGTTACTTGTTATTGTTGTCATATTTATTATGGAAATAAAACAGAATGTCCAGGGGCAGCAAGATGGCTCAGTGGATTGAGAGCCAGACCAAAAACACGAGGTCCTGGATTCAAATCTGGTCTCAGACACTCTTAGCTGGGTTACCCTGGGCAAGTCACTTAACCCCCATTGCCTAGCTCTCATCACTCTTCTGCTTGGAACCAATACAAAATATTCATTCCAAGATGGAAGGTAAGGATTAAAAATGAAACAAAACAAAACAGCCTCTTAAAGCCTAAGGGTTCTCTCCTTATTCCTTTTTTCATGCCCCATTTCAAGTCATTAAAACTCTCATTGAAATCCAGTTATACTATTTCTATGATGTTCTTCTCAAAAAGTTTGCTAGTAAAATATTTTAACAATTGGCTCTTGGAAAATTTACTCGCCACATATTTTTAAGTTTAATTTGCACCATTAACATTTTCTTCATCATTTTCTTAAGTTTAGACATCAACTAAACAATAAATGTCTGGGCCATTTCTTGTGGATTTGTAGCATTTTTAAACATTTATTAATATTCATTTTTAACATGGTTACATGATTCATGCTCCTCCTTTCCCCTTCGCCCCCCGCATTCCCCCCACCCATGGCCGATGCACATTTCCACTAGTTTTGTCATGTGTCCTTGATCAAGACCAATTTCCAAATTGTTGGTAGTTGCATTGGTGTGGTAGTTTCGAGTCCACACCCTCAATCATGTCCACCCCGACCCATGCGTTCAAGCAGTTGTTTTTCTTATATGTTTCCTCTCCTGCAGTCCTTCCTCTGAATGTGGGTAGCGTCTTTACCATAAATTCCTCAGAATTGTCCTGGGTCATTGTATTGCTGCTGGTACAGAGGTCCATAACATTCAATTTTACCACAGTATATCAGTCTCTGTGTACAATGTTCTTCTGGCTCTGCTCCTTTTGCTCTGCATCTGTTCCCGGAGGTCTCTCCAGTTCGCCTGGAACTCCTCCAGTTTATTATTCCTTTTAGCACAATAGTATTCCATCACCCGCATATACCACAGTTTGTTCAGCCATTCCCCAATTGAAGGACATACCCTCCTTTTCCAATTTGTTGCCACCACAAAAAGCACAGCTATAAATATTTTCGTACAAGTCTGTTTATCTATGATCTCTTTGGGGTACAAACCCAATAATGGTATGGCTGGATCAAAGGGCAGGCAGTCTTTTATAGCCCTTTGAGCATGATTCCAAATTGCCAGCCAGAATGG
>NC_058130.1:167859236-167875897 GCF_016433145.1 Gracilinanus agilis
ATATATGCACTCAAGGATATAAATTTCCCCCTGAGTACTGCCTTGACCGCATCCCACAGAGTTTGGTAGGATGTCTCATCATTGTCATTTTCTTCAATGAAATTGTTGATTGTTTCTATGATTCCTTCTTTGACAAATTGGTTTTAGAGAATCGTATTATTTAATTTCCAATTAGTTTTTGATTTTCCTGTCCAGGTGCCCTTACTAATTATTATTTTTATTGCATTATGATCTGAGAAGGTTACATTTACTATTTCTGCTCTTTTGCATTTGTTTGCAATGATTCTATGCCCTATAACATGGTCAATCTTTGTGAATGTGCCATGTGCAGCTGAAAAGAAGGTGTATTCCTTTTTGTCCCTATTTATTTTTCTCCACATATCAATTAAATCTAATATTTCTAGGACTTCATTCACCTCTCTTACCTCTTTCTTATTTATTTTTCGGTTTGATTTATCTAGATCTGACAGAGGAATATTTAGATCGGATTTGTAGCATTTTCTAACTTCTAAGGTATAAATGCTCACACTGCTCTCCAGAGAAGGATTGAGCTGGCTCCAGCACAGTCCTGCTTCTTCTGATCTCCCAGCCTAAAAGGATTTGAGTTTAGCAAGGTATGATTTGTTTTACTTAGTGTTCATTGCTTCCTTTTTAAAGATATTGATAATTATAACCAATGAAGCATTCAAGTCAAGGTTAATGTAGAATTGAAACAAAGACATTTTAAATGAAAGGAGATACTGTGAGAGTAGAGTTGCAGAAGAGTATTTTCCTGTGATTTCTAATTTTCTTTTAACTAAGTTCAAATTAGGCTAGTTAGCCTCTGTTTGATGAATAATTTTTAGATTTTCTTGCAGTAAAAAGAAATATGCCTATGAATCTAGACTAAAGAACCGAGGTGGTAAATAGAACACCATAGTTTATTCACAGTTGAATCCTCAATTAGACTTTGACTTCTTTTACATAATGACTAAGAAATAAATTATACTAGGGATTTAATGAATCATTTTAACTTCAGCTGAATCACTTTAACTTCAGGGCTAGGAATAAACCGTGAATGCTGCTGTGGATTAGCTGTGGAAAACATACTTATTCATGAGTTCCAAAGAATCTCACTCACCATCTAAATTTTCCTAAAGATATGACTAGCTGGTAGAAGCATGCTACCTTACTCTGGAACTGAATAGCCAAAAGGTTTTTAAATACTGAGGTTAGTGGGTTCCTGACTGTATCTTTTGGTACTACTTCTAACTGAACATACACTTACATCGTCACTTCAAGTGCCTGGATGATTTGTAGAATGATGGAAGCAGCAAGGTGGCTCCATGATGGAGTCTGGAGCCTGCAGTCAGGAAGACTTGAGTTCTCATCTGGTCTCAGACAATAGCTAGGTGATGCTGGGCAAGTTATTTAACTTCTGTTTGCCTTAACTCACTAGAAAAGGAAATGGCAAACCTCTCCAGTGTCCTTGCCAAGAAAATCCTATGGACAGTACAGTCCACAGGGTCATGAAGAGTCAGACATGACTAATGACTGAACAATAACCACAAACTGCTGCAGTAGACCCTGGAGTCAGGAAGATGAATCTTCCTGAGTTCAAATCTGGCTTCTGACACTTAATAGCTATGTGACCACGGGCAAGTCATTTAACCCTATTTGCCTCAGTTTCCTCATCTGTAAAAGGAGCTGGAGAAAGACATGGCAAACTACTCCAGTATCTTTGCTGAGAAAACCTTAAAAGAGGTCATAAAGATTAGACATGACTTAAAAACCACTGAATAATAATAATAACATGATTAAGTGATGGGTCATTTTTAGATAGATGTCATCCTACTGAGACTCATAACCATCTGTCTGTACTATATAGTGGACTTTCCTTTCCTTATTCTATTAATTTCAACTATATTCCAGTATTCCAGTGGGTCTCTGATCTCAACAATATATATATCCTCTCCAGTGATGCTCCTCTTATCCAATGTATGCCTGCTTATCATGTGAAACTTTCTTTCATATCTTTTCATAATTTTACAATGGGGTGATCTATCTAGAATGCATCTATATGTGCATATATATTCCTTATATATGTTTACATATATGTAGAACTATGCATATATCTCTGTGTGAATATCTATTAATCGATTCATCTCTCTCAATCTATTGATGAATTCTATAGATCATTCAAATTCATGCCATAGATGAGATAATAGGTCTTCATTTTTATTTGCCTCTTGTATGGACAGTTAGAATACACTCTTTTTTTTTTTTTAAACCCTTAACTTCTGTGTATTGGCTCCTAGGTAGAAGAGTGGCAAGGGTGGGCAATGGGGTTAAGTGACTTGCCCAGGGCCACACAGCTGGGAAGTGTCTGAGGCCAGATTTGAACCTAGGACCTCCCATCTCTAGGCTCGACTCTTAATCCACTGAGCTACCCAGCTGCCTCCTAGAATACACTCTTTTGGATAATCAGGAATCTTATTTAGGAGCCCCTGTAATATTCCAGGGGCTTTGATAAGAGGAGCAAAATGTTATCCATATGCAGGGACATGAGGAGGACCTCACAATTCATAGGGATTCCTTCTATGTCTTGGACTCTGGGTCAAAGTGAATCATTACCTTGGCAGTGGTGAAGATCTATGGCAAAGCGTTCATTTTCCGATTTTCTTTTGGTCCAATTATATATTTACAATTTGAGTTGGTCATAGGACAGAGATATCACTGTTTTTATATCTTTCAAGGAACATTGTATAATTTTGACATCTAGATGGACGATATAGTGTTGGAGGAGAATCTTTGAGGCTCTATTGTAGACAGTCTCATCAAATGCTTCCCTTCTCCTCCAGTCAACAAATAATAAGAGCAAAATCTTTTATTCTCCACATATCTTGGACAGACTTTGCCAGTGAAAAACTAGTTGTTTCAACATTAAGGAAGAGGATAAGATCAAGCCAGAAAGCCCTTGGGAAATTTCAAAGCTCCACTAATGACCCCAAGCTGCTCCCAGAAACAAAGACCTGATTTTGAAAAAGAAAATTATTTTTTTTACTTCAAAATACACTTCTATTTTTTTAATCAATAGAATTTAGTTTATAACTTTCTGCAGGAGGGAAAAACTAGAGGTATAATTAATAGAATTCAGAAATATTCCATTTGGGCATGTTGCTATAAAACTGAGTGTAAATTAGATTTGCGAGATAACAATGGCAACGATTGCAATAATTGGCAATAGACAATTAGATTGCAAAGATAACAATGGCAACGATAATTCACTTTAGCTTGTTACAAAGTGTTTATATGCCATACACAATTTCATTTGATCCTCAAAATAATCCAGTGAAGTCAGTAATACTAATATTATTGCTTTCATTTTATAGATGAGAAAACCAAGGTTCAGAAGGTCCAAGTTACTTGCCCAAGATTAAACAAGTAGTGAATAGTGAAATCAAGATTGAAGCTCAGTTCTTCTGAGGGCTTTTTCCATTCAATCCTAAAAGCAAAGTTCTCTGAGTGTTGTCCTATGTCTTTAAGTCATGAAACACTAATTTTTTTTAAGCCTTCACCTTCTTACCTTCTGTCTTAGAATCAATACTATGTATGGGTTCCAAGGAAGAAGAGGAGTAAGGGCTAGGCAATGGGGACTAAAAGCCTTGCCCAGGATCCCACAGGAAGGAAATATCTGAAGCTATATTTGAATCTAGGACCTCCTATGTCTAGACCTGGCTCTTTATCCATTGAACCACCTACCTGCCCCTATGAAACACTAAAATTAAAAAGCATTGCACAGAGGCACAAGGTGATTGTGAGCAGGCCAAAATACATGATAAACAGTTACAAAATAATTGGAGTAAAGATTTTCATCAAAGAAATAAAAGAGAAAAAAAGAAGATGTTATGATCATTTGGTGAAAACTAAGGCTATAAGCAGCCCATGTGTTCTATTGGTATCCTCACAATTGTCAAGAAAAAAAATGGAAAAGCTCTTTAGTACAGTAATGGATTCTCACTGTGGTGAACTTCTGAAGGACACAGTCAAAAGTGGACAGGATGGGCAGGCATGGTTGAGGATCATGCATCATGGGAAGGAACATCTACAACGATATTTCAGATCCATTTGCCTATTTTTTCTCATACATCATCACGGCTGAAGAATTCATCACCCAATGGCCAGCTTACTGGTAGAGAGCTTCTCAGTTCTTCTGGGCAGGCTGGTCTCTGGAAAGCAATCTTTTTTTTCAGGACTTTTCTGAGAGATAGTACATGCCAGAATTGTCACTCCATGAATACTGCCTGGAGAACATCAGACCATTTCTATGGCACAATGGGGCATTGGAGTGAATCTCTGAAAAAGACTTCAAAATGTTTTATTAAACTTCATTTTTACTGTCTTTGGAATCTCCCACAAGATTTTTTTTTTCATTTCCCAAACCTATTTTAATAGGACTTTGCCCTTCTTTAGTGTTTGTCCTTGGTTATGTGTCCCTTCTTTTATATTTTGTACATGTTAATTTTCAATCTGAATTGATCACATAGCCCCCTCTATAACTGTTCTTCCCTTCGGTTTCTTCTGTCTTTGAGATTGCATTGACAGAATTACATTTTCTGAGTTCCTCCTTTTAAGAACATCCTTTTGGATGCTCTTGACATGGGTTTGTATTCATTTTTTCTCTGAGCTTTTTCTTTAACTCTACTTACCTAATGCCTAGGGTACATGTCTAACTGCCCAATGGTTGATTCTTTCTGAGAAGCAGTATAGTATAGTGGAAATATTTTGAGTCAAGAGTTCAAATTCCAGCCTTACTACTTATTATTTACCCATATGACTATGTTTAATTAATGTAATTTTTCTAAACTTTGGTTTCCTAATTTGTAAAATGTGGAGATCCCTTCTAGATTTCCTTCCCAATTCCAAATTCATGATCCTAGATAAATGTGAGATAAACTTCATCTCTCTTTGGCATCAGGCATCTTGTTTATTCATACATATATAAGACCAACATGGAGAATACTCTTTCATCCTTGAAACAATAGCCATTATTCTATCAAAGGGTAAATGCAGAATCTACTTTCTGCTCATTCTCTTCCACTTAGTTTAGATACAGATTCCTACTGTTTTGTTGTTATTCAGTCTTTTTTTCCATTGTGTCCCATTCTTCATGACCCCATTTGAGATTTTCTTGGCAAAGATACTGACCATTTCCTCCTCCAGCTCATTTTATCAATGAGGACCTGAGACAAAAAAGGGTAAGTGACTTGTCCAGGGTCACACAGCTATTAAGTATCTGAGGCCAGATTTGAGCTCAGAAAGCCCGACTCCTAATGTTTTATCCCTCGTACCACCAAACTACCTACCTACCTTTTTAGTAAGAACCTATTTCCTGTTAGTTTCCTCCTGTTTTCTCTGAATTTTGCAAAGATTATCCAAACCTTTTGTTCTTAAATCCCCATGCTTTTCCCTAGAATAGCTGAAATTATTAGAGGGAGAAGCAGAGGTGAGGAAAAGGAGTGATTAAGTCTCCATAATCTTGATCCCTTCATACAAGGCAGAAGGAGTCATTTTATTTGATATCCTGGTAGGTTAGTGACTAACTTTTTGGCTTCTTCTGTTTTAGTTATTGACAAGCCTTACAGGCTCCCTATTTAAAATTCCTCAGTTTGACTCTCTTCTAGATCTCACACTTCACATGTGACAAAAAGACAGAAAATTGTCTCTCTGATGGCCTGTTCTCTCTGGCTCTAAGGAAGAAAGTTGAAAATGAGGATGATAGATGGAAATTTGATAATTAGACAAAAAGGCGGCTAGACAAAAAGGCGGCTAGTAAGATGGACCTCATTGGGTCTAGTTGGGACCCAGAAACAAGATGTTGATGATGTGTGCCAGAAGATCAGGGAACATCTTAGTATCTGGTAGTACAATAGTGCCTGTTAGTCAGTCAGCTGGTATCAGAAAGATTTAATAGAGGGCAAGAGGTGGGTATGCCAAGTGTGGGAAGAGAATGTCTGCAAGAAGTCTAGGAAGGCAGCTGGATGGCACTAACAAAATCTGACAGAAGGGCCCGGGGGTAGGGGGGTAAGTCTCTAATAACTAGAAGAATTTTATGGGAAAGCAAAAATAGAGATATAGGCATTGGGGGAGAAAGGGACTTAGTTATTGGAAATGGAGAGTAAGATGAAAAAGATGGTTGTAAGGAACAAGTCAAGAGTCTAGTTACTAGGTCCAAGGGGCAAAAACTGAGTGGGTCAGGTGGCAGCAGATCCTGCCAGAATCCTTAGGGAACAGATTAGTCCATGAACTTGGAGTGAGATGGACTGCTATGCTTGAAATGGAATGAAAGAAAACTCAGCTGTAGGGTTTGAAACCTTGATCTCCTTCCCTTCAGAAATACATCAGACCTTTCTTTCTAAAGCTCATGCTGAGTTCCTTTCTACTTTCCATCCTCAGTTTGTGGGATGGAGCCTACCAAGTGAAGAACAGGTGCTGAGAGAAACTCCCAAACCATTCCAATAAAGCCTTCCTAATAGGACCCATGCCAGGGGCAAACTGGTATGTCCATTCCAGACTGAGAAAAGTATGGATATCTAATCTCCCCATCTGGACCAGTAGGTGTCACCAGCTTCCCCCAGAGCGGCTTGATCACTGATTGGTGGTCATTAACTACAAAATTTGGAGATAAAAATAACTAAAAGAGTTGGGAGGAGTTGATCTGCCTTAAATCTCTGGTATAAACACCAGATAAGATCAGCTGGTGGCTCTAGCAACCAAATTCCAGCCCAATCCATTTGGTCACAGGCTAGACACTTTCCATTTTCTTCATCTAGGTCATATGATTCTGACTTTCTGAGAGACAGATTAATCCCTTTCTGGAGAATTCCTACTGTCCCTCCTCCCAGGCCCCTATTTTACCCTACCTCAAAACTCCAGTCCCTCAGCTCTTTGGTCTCTGGAAAACTGGTTTTGAGAATCCAATGCCTAGACTTTAAGAGATTTCTCAAAATGGCATGTCAGAATGGATAACACTGAATTTGAAACCATATAACCTGGGTTCTAATCCTTTTTCTGCTACTTACTACTTTAGACAAGCCATATACTCTTATTTTGAGCTTTTTCATCTTTAAAATGAGACATTTGGAGAGACAACCTCTAAGGTCCCTTCCAATAAGGCCACACCTTCTTCTTTGTAGAAAACAAAGGAGGAAGAGAGGGGAAAAACTTGAACTTAGCTTTGGAGTATGTGTGTTTTGTAGGAAAAGGGAGATGAGGAGGTGGCTTGTGGACTCATATTTTAAACTGAACTCCCAGTTCTAAAATCACCACAGCATCAAAGAGCTTTTCCTTATGGGAAGAAAAAGCCAGTATCTTAAGAATTTTAACAAGACCTGAAATTAGGGTGTCCCATTCTCATTCCGTAAAAAGGATTTAAGGACCAATGTAAACTTAGGATCTTGGGCTCAGACTTAAGCTTTTGCATCCCACTGAACAGTGTCTTGCAAATGGACTAACACCTTTAGTATGAGGGCTTGCTCTTTTCAGAGCTGCTCATCCACATTTCGTGTCTATTGTCACTCGATTCTCACCTGTGACTCCAAGTGGCTATAGCATGCATAGTGGCTGCACCTCAGTAAAAATCATCTCAACAGACACAGATTAAACTAAGTTAAGTGTACCAATAAGCCTCAAACTCATCAGTGAGTTAGGGGATATCCACCCTAAGCATGTGGATATTTCCCCCAGTGGAATGAGCAGATGAGAAAAATTTGTTCCAGTGCCTGTGAAGGCAACTGAAGTATCTAGGACCATTGTCAGCTCTCCTGTCTTTTTGCCTTGACACTGGAAGAGAGAGTGAGGCTGATGGCTTTGTGGAACTCTGCCTCATGTAAATCCAATTCATGAGCAATTCAAGCAAACAAATGAATGGAAAAGTATTTATTAAGTGCTTACTATGTACTAAGCACTGTGCTAAGTGCTAGTGAAACAAATGCTAAAAAAGAACCAGTCTCTAACTTCAAGGAACTTATATTTTAATAAGAAAAGCTAATATAGGGGAGTAGTGACCATGAAAGGCAGTTTTGATCTGGAATGTAAAAGGGATGGGGAGTTGATATATAGGATACTCAACTGGCTACCCTTTCTGGAAGAACAACACCACCGATTTGATTTTTTTTTTCTAGAACAAAAGGTGGAAGGGGGTGTAAAAAAAATTATTGTTAATTGAATGGTAGAATGATCTTAAGATATAGCGTGATCATGGATCCTGGAAAAGCAGCATGAGAAAGTAGGAAGTATCTTGGGAATGGAGTCAGAGGACCTGGATTCAAATCCCATCTCTGCTACTTACAAGCTGTGTGACTATGGACAAATTACTTTTTCTCTTTGGGCCTCAGCAAGGAGGTTGGGCTGGGTGGCTTCTCAGTTTCTTTTCAGGTCTAAATTTATTATCTTAAGGAAGATCATAGTGACATCATTTCTACATTCAAATGAAAACAAGGAATGATTATTTTCTTGACAAAAGGACCCATCCTGTCAGATATAAGCAACAATTCCTATATTTATAAATCAAAATGAATATGATTTACAAAAATCCAGTTGATCATTGGTGAGTCATTTAACCTCTTAGTGAAAAATTACAATCTGAGTTCCTGATCTTTGAGAGTAGAGAACTTTCATTGTGAAGGTTCTTGATCCTGATGAAACAACAGTCCAGACTCCAAACTAACAACAAATATAACCCAGGACTCAAGCCCTAAACCTGTCCTAATAAGTGAAGAGAATGATTACTTACTACTCTATTCTCCCATGAAGGGGGAGTTGGTGAGAGAGAACTTGGTAGGAGAGGATTTCTGATCTTTCTTTTGACTTCTGGCTTTGAGAAAGGAAATATAATTTCAAGTTCTCTTCCTGGAGAGGTCCTTGGAGGGAGAGAGAAACTTTGGGGAGAAGTTATGTGTAGTGGAATCGAACCCTCTAGTAGGTCCTTATTTTTAGCTTGCTACCCTAGGGATTTCTGGAGGTTTCCTCTTGAGTGAAACCAGGGAATATATTCTCTTGGTTGACTTGAAAAATTTCATTCCAAATGGGCAAGTTTATTGAACTCAGTGTGTTGTTTAATCCTTTCCAATATGTATAACTTCACTAATATCTTTTGGCTTGGATAAATGTGTTTATTTGCTACTTGAAACTTGTAGTGGTCTTTATGTAACTGGAATTGAATAAGAAGGGAGTGTGGTACAGAGGGGGGGCATAACAGTTTTGCAGGCTTTGCAGAGTTCTTCTGTCAGTTAAGGAGTTTAGAATCTTGGGGAAAAGTACAATTGGTCCTCGGAACTCATGGAGAGTACCAGGGTCCATCTGAGCTCCTTCTTTAGATTGAAACCTGGCCTATATTTTGCAGCTTTTCTTTTGAGATTTGTTAATTTAGCTAATTCCTTTGAATCTCCCTACCCTACCTTATTCCCACCTTCATTTTCCCTGCCTGAATTCCTGTGAGGGTTTGAAAGGAGGGTAGTTCAGAGTGTTAGTTTAAACTTGATATTTAAATAGTCAAATAGGGCTTACCCTTGCAACAATTTACCTATTGAATCATTGTATCCAACTTTCCTAACCCCATTGATTACAAACCACCTGAGAGCTGAGTTAAGGCAGGTCCTTTCTCAGTCTCACGTTCCTGCCTCCCTTCCCACACCTGAAGTTTCTCTAAGTGGTTGTTAGGGCTACCTTGTATCCTCTACCCTGCCAATCCATCCTAGAAGACAATAAACCTGTTTGTATTTAATCAAACCCTTTTGGCAACTTCTTTAGTTGATTAATAAGAGAGGAAGAAGAGAGAGAGAGGAATAATATACTCTCTGGAGTTTGAGGGAAACTGAGGGTATCCATTTTGAAGGAAGTGTAATTTCAATATTTCCTTCCAGTCCCTTCCTGTGAAACCAACTAAAGTCTCAAGTCAGTTTCAAGCTGTCTTGGCTGGCTCTAACCTGGCTCTGTAAAGTGTCCTTTTACTTGAAGGGCTCAGTCTATTTCCCTTCAGTGTTTTGTCTCTAACTTGAGTATCTAGTCTGTGTTTCCCTGCTGCTGTTGCCTGCCTTAGATTAATTCATCCTCTCCCTTGAAACCCTTGGTACCTCAGTGTTATATTCCCAAACTCAGACATTCCCTTATTTCTCCTACCACCTTAACTACTACCCTTTATCACTGCACCTTCCTTATCTACCATATTGCCTTAATTTCATTACTACCTATAGCCTAGTCCCTTGATTATCTCCAGCCTTGGGTCCCTTGCCTTGCCTTATTCCCTATTCCTACCAGCTATTACATCCCTGCAAGATTCCCTTATTACATCCTAAAATCCCCTTATTACAGGAGTCAAGCCTTCAGATGAAGCCTGTTACACTCCTTCCCCATGAAGGGATAGTGACTAGAAAGCTAGAACCTAAAACTTATTTCTTCTAGACTAACAATATAATAGGGAGTAGATAGATATAATGTTAGTCTTGTATCCTCTTGCTGAGTTGACTCCTCCTGGCAAGAATCAAATTCTCCCTTGTAGAGTGGTGGTCAAGAAATCTAGTCATGTCTTTGAGCCACACTTAGATCAAGTCATGTGGACATACACAAAACCTACAAGAGCAAAACACAAACACCCTAGAGGGGCAGCTGGGTAGCTCAGTGGTTTGGGAGCCAGGCCTAGAGATGGGAGGTCCTAGGTTCGAATCCGGCCTCAGACACTTCCCAGCTGTGTGACCCTGGGCAAGTCACTTGACCCCCATTGCCTACCCTTACCAATCTTCCAACTATAAGTCAATACACAGAAGTTAAGGGTTTAAAATTAAAACAAAAACAAAAAACAAACAAACAAAAAAACAAAACACAAACACCCTACCCCAAATGCTCCATATGAAATTGCAAGCTGAAGCACAGCTAGAAAAAAATCTGAGGTGGAGACATCTATAAACTAAATTAGAGTAAGTAATGGCCTGGGACATATTTGTGTTCCTTTGGAGGGAAATAGCTCCCAAAGCATCCATGGGGCCAGAGGTTTGTGTGGACTCTGGGCATACAAATACAGCCTGCTTATTACCCAGGTTGTATGCCTTCAATAGGACACTTTCCTCAAAGTGATATATAGTCACTGATTTCATTTGTTTTATTGCTGGCCAGCCAGAAAAATGTGAGTTAGGAAGATTTGGAGAGAGATTTGAAGCTCTGAGGTTGCCTCCAATAAAAGTATTAAAGCCATTTATTTTAAGCTGAAGGTACTAAGCAAATATGATGACAGTTCCCTCTATCTTCTGCAACAAAGGTAAGCCATTTCCCCCAGGGTCTGGAATTCCTGCAGGAATTAGGGAAGGAATCAGAGGCTACTTGAGCCCAAACCAGGTTCCCTTGACACAGATGTGATAGCTGTCCTTGGTGGCTGTAGGAGCAACAGTCATTCTATAATATGATCAAAACAGTGAATGACAGTCACCTTCGGTTGTAACAATTATTGTCAGTGGTTCTTAGCCGTGATGACCATTCTTGATTATTATAGAAGCAACAGTTGGACATAACTGGTGGTCATAGCAGTGAATGGTGGTCATTCTTAGTGAATAAATGAGCATTTATAATTACTCATTATGTATAAGACATCTTGGTGGCACAGTGGATAGAGCATCAGGCCTGGAGTCCAGAAGACTCGAGTTAAAATCTGGCTTCAGACATTTATTTAGATGTGTGATCCCGGGCAAGTAATTTAATTCTGTTTGCCTCAGTTTCCTCCTCTGTAAAATGAGCTGGAGAAGGAAATATCAAATCACTCCAGTACTTTTTCCAAGAAAACTATAAAGGGGTCATGAAGAGTCAGACATGACTGAAAAACAACTAAAATGATAGACAAAGCATTGAGGATACAAATAGAAAAGCAAGGATAGTCCTTCCTCTCAAAGAGCTCACATTCCAATGGGCAGAGTCAACATATATAGAAGGTTTCAGCTGCAAGTCAGAAGGAAAGGTCCCAGGAACAATGGCAAAGAAGATGGTGTCATTAGTGCCATTTCTAGTGATGAAGTGAAGGCTGCTTTTGACCTTGGAGCCATCTGACATTGTCAAGGACTTTGGTGGAGAGAACTCTCTTTTTCTGGGTTCTTAGTAGGTTGGGGGGATGGCAGATGCTATTTGTTTAGCATCTTGTGACAGAGATTCCCTACTGGTATTTCAGTAACAGTCACCCTCAGTCGTGGTATCAGGAGATAATAGCCCATCTTCAATAGCGTACTTCAGCAATAGCTGTGTTTGGAACACGGGGAGGTCTGAGATGAGTAGCCTTGAGAAATCTCTTTTGCGAAGGGGCAGTAATAGCAATGCCACTTAAGCTCTCTAGGTCTTAATTTCTTCATCTGTAAAGTAAGGAAGGTCTCTTTTGACTAAATTTGTTAATCTATGATCACTTTAAGGAATTCAAAGTCCTTTATATACACTGGTTCATTTGATCCTTATGATAGCTGTGTAAGGGAGGTATCATTATTATTCCCATTTTCAACATGAGAAAAATGAGGCCAAGAGAAGGAAAATAGCTTCAATTCAATTCAATTAGCATCTAGCCCAGGGCCATAGAGTCAATATCTTTTTATTTGTTTATTTATTTTTATTTTATTTTAACATTTTATTTATTTATTTTACTTATTCAGTTACATGTAGAAACAATTTTTTCTCCAGCAAGATCTTTTAGAAACAATTTTTGACAATTGTTTTCTGACATTTTAAGATTTAGGTTATCTCCCTCCCTCTTTTTCCCTCCCTCCCCAAGGTGGTAAATAGTTTGATGTAGGTTATACCAGTGCTTTCATGCAATACATATTTTCATCTTGTTCAGGCCATAAAAGAAGACCTTTTTATCACACACATAATATTTATTTTATTAACACATATAATATTTATTTTTATTTTTATCACACATACAATATTTATTTTTATTTTTATCATACATGTAATAATATCACACATATAATAAAAAGATCATGAAGGGAATAAAATGGAAGATGGCATGTGTTGGTCTGTAATCAGACTCCAACAGTTTATTCTTTGGCAATGGATAACACTTTTCATCATGAGTCCCTACTGGATCTCTTGGGGACTTGCTTTGGTGATAATTATCCTCCATGGTTGATCATTATATAATATTTCTGGTACTATATACATTGTTATTCTGGTTCTGATGCCTTCACTTTGCATCAGTTCATATAAATCTTTCCAGGTTTTCTAACCTCATCCTGTTCATCATTTCTTATGGTGCAATAGTATTTTGTAACAACCATATACCACAACTTGTTCATCCATTCCCCAAATGAGGGACAATCCCTCAGTTTCTAATTTATTCACTACAAAAAGAGCTGCTAAAACTATTTTTGTACAAGTAGGTTTTTAATCTTTATCTCTGATCTCATTGGGATACAGACTCAGTAGTGGTGTTTCTGGGTCAAAGGGTATACATAGTTTTATGGTGCTTTGACTATAGTTTCATATTCAGTAAGTATCTTAATCAGGAATGAAATCCAGATCCTTTCTGACCCTAAATCTCAAACTCAATCTATCAAGCCACACAGGTGAAGGGCATCAGAAGTCACATTTTCTTTTAAGAATCTGGAAGGGACATTAGAGGTAACCTAGCTCAAGGTCCCTCATTGGATAGATGAGATAAGTAAAGCTCAGATAGATTGAACATTTACCCAAGATCATAGGGGCAGTAAGTAGAATAGCCAAGACTCAAACTCGGATTCTATGACCCATTAAGAAGTGCTGGTAGAAGCAGATTATAAGGGATTCGATCAATACAATGTATGAGAACAATGCAATGAAGGGTGACTATTATAGAACTAGAGAGTTGAGGTAAGAGCTTATGGAATGGGAGAGCAGGAAGTTTTCTTTTTTTTAAATAATATTTTTATTTTCCCATTTATATGCAAAAATAATTTTTGATATTTTAAAAAAGTTTCAAGTTCCCAATTCTCTCCTTCCTTCCCATCCACTTTTCTTCCCTCCCTCCCTCCCCTCTTACCTCCTTGAGATGGTAAGCAATCATGTAAAACATTTTTCCATATTAGTAATTTTGTGGAAGGGATCTCAAACAAACAAAAAAAAAGAAGTGAAATATAGTTTTTTCAATCTGTATTCAGACTCCAGTTCTTTCTTGGAGGGCAGATGACATTTTTTATCATGAGTCTCGGATTGTCTTGGTTCACTGCATTGTTGATAATAACTAGGCCATTTGCAGTTATTCATAAACAATATTGCTGTATGATGTTCTTCTGGTTTTTCTCATTTCACTTTGCATCAGTTTATGTGAGTTTTTCCAGATTTTTCTGAAATCATCTGAAGCAGGATATTTTCAAGGGAATTTAGAAGAGCATCAAGCTGAGGAAACCAGTACTGACAGACAATAGATGTTGAGGATGTGGCAAAGGAGGAACATCTATTTGCCCAAGACTGTAGGGATTGCAGTTACTTAAAGTTGCCAGTTATTCCCTGGACCTATTTCAGATGCATTCTCTCAAAGTTGATGTTAGATGTAAGGGGGAGAATTATACTCTGGGTGAGTAGAAAAGGGTTTAAGAATAGATTCTTATGTGTAGAAAAGCAGAATATACTTGGGAAAGACAGGAAGTGTTCTGGAGAGTAACAAGTGAGTTGAGAGCTTAGAATAGCAGTAGAGAGTTTGGGTATGGGCAAGGAGGGAGATAGAAGAGGGATCTAAGATGGTATTTGTGTGTGAAGGAGAAAGTGGCATTAGTTTGGGCCTTTAGTAATTTGCGAGTAAGAGTCAAGAATTTATCTAAGAGAAGTCATTTCTATAAGAGAGTAGAATATGTGGAGTTGAAGGCCCCTGCATATACTGGGACTTCATGTCAGGAAGAGTTCATGGATTGGCAGAGATGAAGTACACAGTGTGATGTCTGTACATCTTGTTGTTCAGTCATTTTTCAATCATGTCTGACTATTGACTCTTCATGACCTCATTTGGGATTTTCTTTTAAAAAAATGTTTAAATTTTTTTACCAATTACATGCATAATAAATTTCCACATTAGTTTTTTGAAGTTATATGATCCAAATTGTCTCTCTCCCTACTTTCCTTCCCCTTCCTTAGCTGGAAAGCAATTTAGTTTGGGTTATATTTTTATTATCATGTGAAACACATTTCCATATTGTTCATTTTTAAGTGAATAATTTTATATAACAAAACCCCAAAACATAAACCCAAATAAACAAGTAAAAAATCATAGCTTTCATCTGTATCATTTGAGGTTTTCTTGGCAAAGATACTGGAGAGGCTTGCTATTTTCTTCTCCAGCTCATTTTGTAGATGAGGAAATTGAAGCAAACAAGGTCAAGTGACTTGTCCAGTGTCACATACATAGTAAGCGTCTGAGGCCAGATTTGAATTCAGGAAGATGTTTTCCTGATTTCAGGCCTCTCACTCTATTTTCTGCATCACCTAAGTGTCAGTGCTTAGTATTTCTCATATGCAGTGATACCAATACTGGGGAGCTATGATAAGCAACCCGGTCAGATTCCTTTTATTTAAAATACATTATTTATATGTTTGTTACATTAAAATACCAGTTAAGTTCCTCCCTTCCTCCTTTCCTTCTCTCCCCTCATTGGAGAAGGCATCATAACATTTTTTTAACTTTCTTAAAATAATTTTGAACCAAATTTTCTTCCTCTCTCCTTATCCTCCTTCCTCCCTGAGATGGCAAGCAATCCTAGGTAGATTTTACAAGTGCAATAATGTAAAATATATTTCTATTTTAGTTATTTTATGGAAAAGAATTAGAATAAAATCAAAACAATATAAAGGAAAGAAAGTAAAATACAGTGTTTCAGTCTGTATTCAGACTCCATCACTTCTTTCTCTGGAGGTGGACAGTGTTTTTCATCTTGAGTCCTTGGGGATTATTTTGGCTCACTGAATTGCTAAGAATAGTTGTCATTCACAATTGCTCATCATCCAATATTGCTCTACAATGTTCTCCCAATTCTGCTCACATCACTTTGCATCAGTTCATGTAGGTCTTTCTGGATTTTTCTGAAGTCATCTTTCTTGTCATTTCTTATTGCACAATAATATTCTATTACAATCATATGCCACAACTTTTTAAGTCATTTCCCACTTGATGAACATTACCTCAATTTCTAATTCATTGCTAGCACAAAAAAGCTGCTATATTTTTCTACAAATACATTCTTTCCCCTTTTTCTGGATCTCTTTGGGATACAGATCTAGTAATGCTATTGCTAGATCAAAGGGTATGCACAGTTTTAAAGCTTGGTTGTTTTCTAAATTGTATAGCATATCTGAATGGCAGGTTTCTGAACTTACTGTAATCACCACAAAGGAAAAGAGAATATGGGACAACTAGGCAGCATAGTGGATAGAGAGAGTACCAGATCAGGAGTCCAGAGGACCTGGGTTCAAATCTGGCCTCAGACACTCCCTAACTATGTGAATTTGGAAGTCACTTAACCTCAATTGCCTAGTCCATGCCACTCATCTATTTTAGAAGTGATAGGTAAGGAAAGGCAAAGGTAAGGGTGAGAGAGAGAGAGAGAGAGAGAGAGAGAGAGAGAGAGAGAGAGAGAGAGAGAGAGAGAAGAGAGAAGAGAGAAGAGAGAAGAGAGAAGAGAGAAGAGAGA
>NC_058130.1:167875952-167913509 GCF_016433145.1 Gracilinanus agilis
GAGAGAGAGAGAGAGAGAGAGAGAGAGAGAGAGAGAGAGAAGAGAGAGAGAAGAGAGAGAGTACAATAGACACAAGAGGACCTAAAACAGACCATATGAATAATTATGACTCACAGATGTGTAGTAATGGTAAGGAGGAATAGCAAGTGAGTGCGTAAATCTACTCCAGGGGGGAAAGAACTCAAAACTCCTAGGGAGTCTACTCCTTCTCTCTCCCCTATCCCCAGCCATCTGTACCATCTACTTATCTCACAGTATCAGTAAAGAACAAGGTCAGGTTTTGCTATTCCACATCTTGGCTCTCTTCTTTGTGGCTCCTTAATGCTGATTTCTCCTTGGTTCCAGAAATACTTTGCTTCATCCCAAGAATTCTCCCACTTGTTTAGGAAGTACAGATCTTTTTTTCTCATGACTGATTATAGTCATTTGCATCTCTAGGGCCATGTGATTGCTCCTCTTTTAGGATTGTGAGGGTCTCTGGAGGGTCTTCTAGAAGCACAAAGAGCCCAGTATGAGTTTCTTTGTATAATCTCTCTCCTATGTGTATTTCTCAGCTCTGGTTCTCTCTATCTCTCTGTTAGCTTTGCCTTTGAAAGATCAGGTCCAAGGTTTAGGTGTATGACCATTTATGATCCAGTCACTTTCAAATATCATGTGAATATTAGAGGAACACACACGGGTGTGTATATTATACATATGCATGTATATATCTATATCTATATATTTTATAAAGGGAGATATTTTCAATTCCAAAAGACTCAATGGCAATGAGAACTTTTATATTTTGTGTGATACATGACTTAGAACTCTAAGCTTTGGGGGCTTCTTACAATTCATTTTTTGGCTTGTGCTGCCATTGACTTCTCTCTCTTTTAAAAAATAATACTCAACTAGACAATATAAGAATTCAAAGCAAGAAGTATTTAATGAAACAATAGAAAATCAGTAATAAAGAAATGAATCAGGAGTTAAATGTTATCAGTGCCCTTTCCCAAAGGCTCCCTCCCCATTTCCACCATGTATCTCACCTGTCTATTGAATCATGAATGTGAAGGGACCATGAAGGAACTCACTTGGGCTAAAAATGTGAGTTCATTTTTTTAAACATGAGAATTTGATAATTGACCATGACATTATCTGGCATTCTTTGGTTGTGTGGCTCTAGTGCTGCCTTCCTTTTACACATATGGAAAGACAGCATGTCATATTTAATTGTTGTCCATAAAATAATCCAGTGAGCAAGTGAAACATATGAATTGACCCACCAGGTAAGTATACTCCTTGAACCACTTCCCTAACCTTGTCGGTCACCCTGACACATGCTTGAGAAGATCCTTTAGTAGGGGGCTGCCATGTTCTTACTGATGAAAACAGCCTGAGAATGCCTAGACTTCTCTTCCACAGCCAAGACCAAATGACATCTGTGGCATTAAAATAGCCTGGATTAAACTCTCTCTGGTTGGGTCTAAATTTAATCTAGGATTGAAAGGAAATATTGCTGAAAATATCAAAATATGAAATTTGCAGTCTGTAGCTGGCTCAGAACTTGTCTGGGTACCAATTTCTCAATTCATTTCCCAATACATTCATAGATTCAGTGAGTTAGAATGCTACAAGCACATAGAATTTATTCCACATAGAATAAACTAAAAAGGAAAATAGAGGCAACATTCCTATAAGGAGACATTCATCTCCAGTGATCGCCTAGCCCTCTTTCAATTGCCTCCCAAATCTGAGGATGATACCAAAAAAATCTCTCCAAGCAACATATTCTTGATTTATAAGGAAGGAATAAGGAAAGTGAGATTTACTCCTCATCACAGGATCATGGACTGAAAAAGATAAGTAGGAGAAACAGTGATGGACTTACACTTCCTGTCTCAGACTAATGGACTAAAAGAAAAACAAATTTTTTCACCCCGACCATGTTTCTACTCACTTTCCAATAGTATGGTGCCATTGCTTTGGGGAGATGCTGGTGGGGAGGTCCAAGCTTATCCATGCTCTAGAAGGCTACTCCCAAGCCATTCTAATCCCTCTCCCAGAAGTCCAAATTGCAAGGTCAAGGGAATCAGATCATCAAAGTGAGGGAGGGAATAAGAAGGGGGGGAGGGGAGGAATGGAAAAAAGAGGCAATATGTACTTCATTTTATCCTTACTAATGGCTTCTGCTTTGTTGCAAAAGAAAGCTCATTGAAATACTAGATGAAAGGGGAGGAGTAACCACTCTGGTGCCAGGATCATCAGAACCCACTCTGCCAATCTTTCTTTGAATCATTTCCAGGGGGCACAGGGCAAAACAATACTTCAAAGAGATAAAGGGCAAGGCAAATTTACTGGGGCTACAGTAAGAATCCAATATAAAACCAAAAGGCAAAGAACTGCTGATGAGAATTCTCTAAAGAAGAGAGAAAAAGAGGGCATGTGGCCTGGGAGTTTTCTTAAAGGTAATATAATCAACTATACCAAAGGCAGACATCTATTTCTCTGGTCCAAAGCTGTGGCTGCCCCTTACATGAGGAAGGTCAGTACTGCCACTGCCTAATAATCATGTTATCCACATAGCATTATTCATGCTAAAAATTAAGCTCAGGGCTTCAGAAAACATACCTACTCTGTTCCTTTGTTTTATTTCCAGGAAACATTTTCTGGGGATCCGTAAGGAAAAATGGATGTGAAACAAACATTTCAATTCTCTTAGCTCAGTGATGTAGGGGCAGGAGAGGGTCATTGTGACGTCTAATTGTGGAAAGGGGAGGGGTGGGTAACAGGGCAAAGTCAATGCAAATTTCACAGGAAACACGGTGCAAAGGAAGAACTCTGAACTTGATTCATGGAGATCAAAATTCAAATCTTGCCTCTGTCATTTATTACTAAATGTGATGGATAAGATCCTCTCTGGGGTTCAGCATGATAGATGTAGTACCTAAAGTGATGGACTAAATCATGAGGATTTCGATTTGAATTCTTTCTTATACACTTACTAGCTATTTGGCCCTGAGTAAAAATCTTTAGTTTTGGGGGCCTCAGTTTCCTGTTGTCAAATGAAAGGTTTGGTTTTGATGACCTCTGAGGTCATTTCTGGCTCTAAATTTATGATCCATGAATCTTGAGAGCATAATCACTTTTTAAAAATTATTGTTAAAACCCTTAACTTCCATCTTAGAATCAATATTGTATATAGGTTCCAAGGCAGGAGTGTGGTAAGGCAAGGTAAGGGCCAGGCAAGTGGGGTTAAGAGACTTGCCAGGATCACATGGCTAGGAAGTATCTGAGGCCACATTTGAACCCAGAACCTCCCATCTCTAGGCCTGGCTCTCAATCCACTGAACCACCTAGCTGCCTCTGAGCATAATCACTTTTGAGAAGACTCTGTAAGGTAATTAGGCTTCCATTAATCCATCTGCTGATCTATACCTTTCCCTTTGGTACATGGCTGATCCTGTCTCCAGAGCACCCCTCTCCCCAAACTACTTTTTAAAAATTTTTATTCAAAGATATTTTATTTTCCCAATTACATGTAATAACAATTTTCAACATATATATATTTGCTGGAATTATAAGATCCAAATTGTCTCCCTCCCAACTCTTGGAGATGGTAAATAATTTGATCTGGGTTATGCATGTGTTAATATGCAAAGCATACTTCCATATTGGTCATTATTATAAAAGATCCCCAAACTTTCCTTTCGGTTGTGAGTCATATACTCCTTCCTCTGACCTCAGTTTTCTGAGGGAGTTTCCTTTTCTTTTGAATCCGAAATTAGGACAGGTATTTATTTCTATCACAAAAGAAATGGAATTTTCTCTGAACTGGGCACCCAGAGAAGCCTGATTGAGACTTGAGGTCAGTTGATTGATAGCTATTGGATGAGTGAAGAACTGATCTTTCCATAATTAGACAGTTCGCCAAGAAAAGTCAGGCCTGATTTTAAGAGTTGGGGGAGAAACCCTCTCCTTAGGCTTTGGGGCTGGAAGGCTTTCTTTCCCTCACTGGAGTGTAAGCTCCTTGGGACCAGGGACTGAGAGACTTTTTATTTGTATCTGTAATACTTAGCACAGTGCTAAAGCTAAAGCTAATGTTGATTGATTGATTCTCTGCCTTTGCAGGGTATCAAAGCTTGTCTAGACTGAGGTGAGAGAAAAGGATTTCCCACCTTGGTATGAAAGTCCTTTTATTACTCCTCGATGCCCCCTTCCTTCACTTTTCCTGCTTGCTGTTGGTTGTCCCTTCTGCAATACAGTAGTCTTCAGGGCCACTGGACACATTCTGTTATCCCCCCACAAGATTCATCCCTCCCCTTTGAGAAAAGTGACACTTCCCTATTGTTGCTGCTATCACTTTCTGTCTGAAGATTTTCTTTTGTCCTTTGTCCCAGCTGGCCACCTCTAACATCCACCCACCACCCTGATGGATCACATTCTCTGGCACTGCCTGGGGTACTGAGCTTCTTATTCCATAGGTCTGAGTGTGGAAATGAGGCCAGGTGCAGAGGTGATGGAGGGAAGATTGCACAGTGTAAATCATGCTGCTTACAAGGAACGCCCTTGGGTGATCAATGTCTAGCCCTCCTGGAGTGTACTCTGCTTTTCAATTTTGTCCTTGAGAGTGAGCAGTGTTTTGAAAGCATCTTTTTCATCAATCACATCACCTCTCAGCAGGATGGGAGAGGCTCCTCTCTCCCTCTCCTCCCCTGGGAGGCTCCCAGCAAGAAGTTAACTTTGTCTCAGTACTAGTTGGTTCATGGCCGATGTTGTGTTTCATTTGGATTTCCTTGGGTGCTCCTTGTATCGTTAGCTCTGGCTTCCTACTGAATCTGGCAGGCTGGCCTATTATCAGGATGTGATTCTTTCCTGGGTGTCATTTAGGACAATTAGAGTGGCTCAGAAGGGACTGACTATTCCTGAGCTTCTAGGAAAGTCCAGTCTGATCCTTTAATAGCAGTTCATGGAGAAGCAGGATGACTTGGAGTCTGGAAAACCTAGCTCAGATACCCTGTAGCTGAGTGACTTTGGACAAGTCACTTAAATTCTCTCTGCTTTATTTTCCTCATCCATAAAATGGGAGACTTAATCATCTCTAAGTTCTCTTCCTTCTAGTTCTGAATCTATGGTCCTATGTGAAAGACCTAGAGCTTTGGTCGACCATAAGCTCAATATGAGCTGAGGTGAGATATGGCTGATGGTAAAGCAAATTCAATTTTAGGCTTCATTATTAGAAGTTTAGTGTTTACAAAATGCAAAGAACAAACATGACTGGAAAGAAGGCATTTGAGAAGACACTCCCACTCTACCCATTTGCAGAGAGAGGGGGTCCACCAGTGTGGTACGTGGCATATATTTTCAGGGATTTTTGGTGTATTGATCAGATAGGTTAATTCCCCAATGTTGTTACCCTCTAAGGCTTTGCCACTCTCCAGAAGATGAAACTCATCACTTTCCCCTTGAGGATCAGCTTTCTAGGAGCTGGCTCACACAGAATCCACCTGGGAAAGCTGGTGGGTGGGGCACAGAACCGTGTGGTGTGTATTCCACTCTGTCTTGGCTAAATGTATTTAGAGCAAAAGAATACATCTCTGCAACAACAAAGACAACCTCCAATTTTCTTTTGAAGCTGCCTTTTTTTTCACAACAGGATCCCACCCTCCCCATCCCCATCCCCTCATCAAAAAGGAGTGGAGACAAGGTTTAGAAACACACCCTCTATCCTTCCACAGATCTAACAGGTTATTTTCAACTCCATGCTGGTTTATGACGAGTTTATTCTCTTTGCCTCTTCTCTCCCCTACTGCCTAAGTAGTATACCTCCTGCTCACTTCAACCCCTCCTTCTGAGACTTGAGGTTTAGTAAAGAACCTCCACTCTCTCACTATTCTTGTATTTCCTTCTCTTATTTTCCTAATGGGCAACTGGGCTTGGTTATTCCATATTTCCTCCAGGGCTGCTTTTGGAAAAATCTCCAAAAGAAAAGAGGCAGGGGTAGAGCTAGTGGCTTCTGCAACAGGCACCTGGGTTGATGGAGTGATATCTACAATCCCCACATGGGTCTTTCATGGCGTGTGCCTGGAATTTTGATGGAGTCATTGACACATCGTCTCAGGACAGTCTTGTGTGTCTCTACTGCCCTGTGGTCTTCATCCCATTTTTTCCATAGATTATTGTTTTTTATTTTATTGATAAACTTTATTTTTATATAGCCTCCATTTCCAAAGATAACCTTCCCCCACCCCCAGCAAGCCATCTGTTATAAAAAAACAGAGATAAAAGAAAGAGAAAAAATATTTTTAAAAAATCAAACATAGCAACAGAGTCTGACTCCATAAAATGTCTCACACCCCTAGTCCCCTACCTTTGCACAGAAGGATGGGAGGTGCATTTTCTCATGTCCTTTTGGGGGCCAAACTTTATCATTATAATTACTCAATATCCAGTTTATTTTTGTTTGTTTGTTCTTTTCATACCAGACAATTTTCTAAAGATTCTGAAAGGCCCATGATTGAGTTTACTCTTTTACTCCATCAGGACCAGTACCTTGACCCCCTGCTATCCTTGGACCCAAAGAATCCCGTGTCTGAGACATATTCCTTGTAAGCCCTGATCCCATATAAGATAACATGGAAAATGACTTTAAAAGGACAAAAGAGTTGAACAGAGTCAGACTGTCTACTATCTGATTTCTTTTAGGTTTGGGGGATGTGCCAAGTGACATGTTCAAGTTACAAAGCTCAGTAGCAGCTGTTGGCTTCTTCTTTCAATGCCAATTCCTAAGGGCTTTGGGAAGAAGAGACTTTGCCAACTCTGACCTTGGAAATAAAGCCTTCTGAATTTTTCTGCTCTTTTATTTCCCATCAGCTGCACTTTTTGGATTCTATTCCACCGTCATCATGTCCCTCTGTGGGTACCTTCCCTAACCCCTTCATCCTTCAGCTCCATTTCAAGTATCATCTTCTCCTATCAGATTGTAAGCTCTTTGAGAGCAGAAACTATCTTTTCTTATTTGAATCCCCACCACCTAAAAAATAACACATAATAAATGGTTATCATATTGTGTTGTATTCCTCATAGTGATTCATCCCACTAACAATACATACTGATGGTTATCTTTTAGGGTCCTAGTAATCCTATTCTATAGAAGGAGTAAGAATTTTGTAGGGACAGACAATTAACAAATTATATTATCTCTATCTCTGTCTATATCCGAATATATGGGGATGGGTTCAGGATCCAAACTTAGACCAACATTTGATACTTTGGATATTTTTTTACCTCTTTTTCTCTGTCTCCATCTCTTTCCATCTTATATTGCTCACCTTCTATTGGTCCAGAAGGCTTGCCTATATTCCTGAGGAATTTCTTTTTTTTCTCCCCGTTTCTCTGGCTTCTCCCCAGGTTCTAAAAGGTGAACAGTTCCTGTCTTAATTATCTCCATTTTTCTTTACCTTTCCTCCAGGCTAAGAAACCTGCTTCTTCTTTGCTCCCATAGTGCCAGGGAATTTTCTAGTTGCTCTCAGATCAAGTAGTCCTCAAACTTTTTCAATTGCATATACTCATCAGTAGCTAAATTTTAAGCATGGACTTTCAAAGCCTCAATATTTACTTATGTATGTTATATACCTATAGAGCAAAGACTTGAGTTTAAGTTGTCATTGACATACATTGACTGTGAGGTCTTAGACCAGTCACTTAACTCTCCATGCTCTAGGCAACTCTCTAAGACAATAAACTACAGAGAAGGTCTTGATCTGCCTTAATAGAGTGTTTCCTCTCCTGGGAAACCCCTATACTAATGAAATCATGGGTACAGTTCCCCATCCTCTATATATTAACTACTGTCTAAATAATTATGTAAACAATAGAAATTATTTATTTATTTATTTATTTTTATTTTGAATATTTTCCCATAGTTACATGTTTCATCTTCTTTCCCTCTCCCCTTAGCCCCACTTAGCCGATGCACAATTCCACTGGGTTTTACATACATCACTGATTAAGACCTAATTCCATATTATTGATAGTCGGACTAGAGTTATCGTTTAGTGTCTACATCCCCAATAGTATTCCCATCAGCGCATGTGTTCAAGCATGTGTTCAAGTTGTTTTTCTTCTGTGTTTCTCCTCCCACAGTTCTTCCTCTAAATGTGGCTAGTTTTCTTTCTCATAAGTCCCTCAGCCTTGCTCTGGATTCTTGCATTGCTGCTAGTAGAGAAGTCCTTTATGTTTGATTGTATCACAGTGTATCAGTCTCTGTGTATAATGTTCTCCTGGATCTGCTCCTTTCACTCTGCATCAATTCCTGGAGGTCATTCCAGTTCACATGGAATTCCTCGAGTTCTTTATTCCTTTGAGCACAATAGTATTCCATCACCAAAAGATACCACAATTTGTTCAGCCATTCCCCAATCCAAGGACATTCTCTCATTTTCTGATTTTTTGCCACCACAAAGAGTGAGGCTATAAATATTTTTGTACAAGTCTTTTTCCTTCTTATCTCTTTGGGGGTATAATCCAAGCAGGGCTATAGCTGGATCAAAAGGCAGATAGTCTTTTAAAGCCCTTTGAGTATAGTTCCAAATTGCTGTCCAGAATGGTTGGATCAGTTCACAACTCCACCAGCAATGCATTAATGTCCCAATTTTGCCACATCTCCTCCAACATTTATTACTCTCCCCTGCTGTCATTTTAGCCAATCTGCTAAGTGTGAGGTGGTACCTCAGAGTTGTTTTGATTTGCATTTCTCTAATTATTAGAGATTTAGAACATTTTCTCATGTGCTTATTGATAGTTTTGATTTCTTTATCTGAGAATTGCCTATTTATGTCCCTTGCCCATTTATCGATTGGGGGTACAATAGAAATTTTTAAAGGATTAAATAAAGATGAAATACTATATGATCCTAGATTAAATAGGGAGCTATTGGAGCTTCTTGAGGAGGGGAATGACATGTGTTTAAGAAAATCACTTTGAAATAACCCATTTGAGAGGTGATAGCCTGGACTAGAGTGATGGTTATATGATTAGAGAGAAGGGGACAGATGCAAAGGATGTTGTGTGGGGAGAAAGCATAGTATTTAGAAACTGGATTATGGAGTGAGTAACAGTGAGGAGTCCAGTATGACATAAGATTTGAAAAAATAGATTTTATTGATTTTTTATTTTTATCTATGTTATACTCTGTATCTCTCCCTGACCCTACCCTTTATAACAAAGAATTTAAAAGCATAAGTAGGGAGAAAAATTAGTAAAAATGATAAACGCATTTTAAAAATCTGACAGTATATTCAATGTTCCACACCTGTGCACCCCATATTTTGCAAAAGAGCAGAGGGAGATGACACTGAGGATTATGAACTTGGGTGATTGGAGGTGTCCTCAACAATAAAAGGGAAATTTGGAAGAGATTGAGTTTTTTCAGGGAAAAATAACATAATGAGATCTACATCAGAAATTGTGCTCATTTATGCTTGTTTATCCTGTATGACTCACTCTGTCTCATAAGAAAATGAAAAAAAAAAGCAGGAGTGGGATCTCATTGGTCACTGCTTTTGGGTACATAGCCAGTCAGAGCCAAAGAGCCACCTCAGGCAGCCAAGAATTGGCATGGGGGCAGAGTATTTGAAGGTGGGTCAGGAAGAGTTAATTTTCCCAATGGTACCTTTATAACTGCTGCCATGAGTGCCTGTGTGGAGATTAGGGCATTAAAGAAGAAAGAGACAAAGGCTGAGAGCTTTCACAGCCATGAAACAGGAATATGATGATGTGGTTGTGTTGGAGACAGGCCCTGTGACAGATTGTTATGGAAAGAATAGAAATTGACTCTTCTTCCCACATGACCATTGGTTAAACATGTATTCCTGGGGGTCATGTCACAATTCCTTTGGGGTGGAACCCCTACTTTGGAAAACATTATAAACAGAGAAAACTACAGGTGAGAATTAGCTTTCTTAGGGGAAGAAGAAACTCTTTCGAGATTGGTCAACTTGAAAGAAGATCTCTCACAGAAGGCCTTGGGGCCTTCAAAATTGAAAAAATACTTTCATTTGTAACTTGAATGAAGGTATGTGTGTATGTGTTTGAGGAGGGAACAAGCATTTATTAACTACTTACCATGTACCAGGTACTGTGCTAAGCAATTTACAGATATTATCTCATTTGATAGTCACAATAACTTTGTGGAGTAGTTGCTTATTATCTTTATTTCACAGTTGAAGAAACTGAGGCAAACAAACAGGTGAAGTGACTTGCCCAGTATCATACAGATGCTAAGTGTCTGAGGCTGGATTTGAACTCAGGTCATCCTGACTCAATGCACAGAGTTCTACTCTCACCTAATTGCCAAAAGAAAGAACTAGAAGTCATAAGCAAAAGAAGCAAAGAGAAAATTTGATTGATTCAAGGAAAAATCTCCAACAATTATAAATATCCAAAAGTAGAATGGGTTCCTTTAGGAGGACCACTTAATTAATGGTCTTCAAAGAAAAGCTAGATGACCTTTGTCAAGTATGTTGTAGAGGGGACTAAACCAGGACAGAAATCAAGACTAGTGATATTTTTTCTACATTCCTCAGAAGAAACTTTCCACAGCTCCATCCTTAATCACCCCAAAGATCATCTCCATCCCTTGCCATTTACTGTTCTTAGTTTACACATAGATTTCTATTTTTCTTTCTTTCTGCCTCTGACAAAGAAGGAACTATCCCTTTCACCAAGTGTTGGTGACCTCTCTGTTATACTTCGCAGATCCTGTTTAGCTCTCTCATCTTATCTCCTCTTTGAAAGAAGGTAGGAAAGTATTTCCCAAAGGATAAGGGCCATGGAGGACCTCTCTCCTAAAAAGAATGTATTAAAGGAAATCACATTAGGATCAAGAGGCCTGATTATTAGTCCATTTCCCACCAGGAATTGACTGTATACACTGAGTCAGGTAGGTTGCTTGATGCCTTAGTTTTCCCACTTGTAACTTTCTTTATAGTTCTCTAGAAATATTAAAAAATAATATTTCCCCCTAAAGTCCTTTCCAGATTCCTGGGGGAAAAGTCCCTTGGAAAAATGTGGGATTGCTAGAGAAATGTGATAATAATTTGGTTGTCCAATTCTGAAATGCTAACCCAGACTATATTTTAAGATATATCTTCCTTATTCAAGTTACACACACACACACACACACACACACACACACACACACACACATTCCTGTTAATGTGAGCTAATGTTCTTGAGGTAGATTTATGTACTAGGGGCAAGGAGTAGGGGGCAGTTATGTACAAGGGACCATGTAGGGACCATTGCCAGTTTGTCTCTTGTCTCTCTTTCTCTGTCTCCAAGCTATAAATGGCTTGAATATAAGTTATTGATGAATTAAGTATAAATGATTTTGATAGACTTGAGCCTAATAACTCAAAGGATTGATATGACTAATTTTCTTTCCTTGATAATAGCCAACAGTATAAATGGGCTATAGCATATTAACAATGATGACTTTCTTGCAACAAGTGGCATAAAAGATATCATCTAGGAGAAGTTTGTCCAGAATAGGAAGTAGACCAGTCATATGATGAGAACTGAAAGACCCCTGCCATCCCCAGATATTTTACTTGGACCCTTGGGGTGTAAGAATGTTCAAGGACTAGGATCTCTGGTGTGAGGGCCTGCTGAACCCTTTTCAGGGCTACTCATCTATTTTTCATGTCTTCTTGGCATTCAGCTCTCACTTGTGGCTCCAAGAAGCTGTGGCATGCATAGTAGCCACACTCCAAGTAAACCATCTCAGTAGATGGGCTAAACCAGGTTGAGGGTAACTGATGGGCCATAAACCCATTGGGGAGTTGGTGAGGGGGAAGTGAGGGTTGTCTCTCCTAAGCATGTGAAGACTTCTTTTGGTTGAATGGGTAGATGATAACACTTTGTTCCAGTGACCATGAAGGCAGCTGAAGCAGGTGCAGTGGAGTGCTTAGAGCTTGGTCAAACACTGAAGATGTCAAAATTACCCACTGCATCCTGGGCCATCACCAGTTGTCCTGACTTTTGTTTTGCCACTGGACTTGGATGACTCTGGAAGAGAGAGTGAAGCTAATGGCTTTAGGCAACTCTGCCTCACTTAAATTCAATTAATGCGCAAGTTAAAACCTTACCCTGGGCTGTCACTGATCCTCTTTGAAAATGGATGAATAACAACAATTCTTGGATCCCCAAAATGTTAAAAGATATAGAAGTTCCTTAGCACATTGGGAGGAACCCTCGTGGAAGATTTCATGAAAAGACATGGACAAGTGTTTTATAGGATGACGAATTATGAATGGATTGAATATGTTTTCATATCAATGAGAGCATGAGGACAATGAAGTATTAGAGCCCCCTGCTACAGTGGAACTTGACTATTAAGTGCATGCATACATTGATAAGTTAGAGTTTTTCAAAGAAAAAAAATAATAACAAGGAGAGAACTCAAGAGCTACAACAAAGCCTCCCTCTGAGGAGAAATATAAACTCTTTTTTTTTTCAGGCATATTAAGAGCCAGAAGAAGAATAGAGAAGGTTTTAGACCCATTGCTTGGGGAGTAGGGGTGGCAACAAGTGTAATGTTAACATAGGACAGAAACAAAGCAGAATTACTCAACTCCTACTTTTCTTCTGTCTTTTCTATCAAGGAGGATGATATTCAGACTAGAAAGAGCAGAACAAAATGTGTAAGGAGGAACTGAAGGCTGAGGTGGGTGAAGAAATACTAAGGAAGCTCCTCTAGCTGCTTCAAGTGAGTTCAGATCTCCAGTGACAAATGAAGTTTGGGTTCCAGTCCAGTGGAAATAAGGAACACAATATAAAAATCTGACCAATTGAGGGATACATCATTTGCACTAATAGGGATATAGCTGTGATATGTCCAACCTGTAGCTTTCAAAGCTGTTCTGTTTGTGTATCTTTATAATATTGCTTCTTTTTTCTTACCTTCTCTGGGTCCCTTTAAAAAAAAGATAATTATTACATATAACTAAAAACACTGAGATAAATTTCAAATGTCCTTTATGCATCAGTCAAATTACATACATATATAATATATCATGTATGTATAATATTTTTGCATAAATGAAGTTTATACCAGCATCCTATGATCACTAAATTTCTCTTAGTAATCTTTAAGGAAGTAAGGATAATGAATGAATGAGTGAATGAATGGATGAAAAAACATTTATTTTATTTTGTACCAAACACTTTTTCAAATGCTGGCAATGCAAATTGAAAAAAATCTTAAACTCTAATTGGGGGAGAAAACACATAAAATAAAGTTCATTTTTAGGGCAGATGGAAAGTCCTAGAAATTCTAAGGGCACACTGATAGGGTGGATGGAAAGGACCAAAGATCCTTGGGTTACATAGATAAGAAATAACATGAGAGATGAGAATTCTAGGTGCAGATAGGATTAAGTCTGGGATTATAATGAGCTGCAATGGTGAGAGATTGTAGGGCCTAGTGGTCCTCCATCTCATCAGAAGGTATATGGTTCAGCAGCTTGGATGAAGGGAGAAGTCAAGATGGAAGAACATCTCTGGTGGTGGCCATTTTTCCCATTCTGGATCAATTTTGACATGCCCTACTCTCTTTCCCTGGAACCCTTGGTGGTGTCGGTGGCTCTTTCTACCACATTAATGACAAAGGCATTTTAGTATGGTCTGGGTGAGGAGACAAAAGTGAGCTGCCAAGATACTGGGAATTGATATTAATTATCAAAAGGGAAGAAAAGGTGGATTCCAGATCAGTGAGTCCCCCAACATAATTCTTAAACTCATTATAATATAGTCTCTGAGAACCTAGAAAAGAAAAGAAAATTCTGGATGAATTCATTAAGAAATATTGCCAAGGGGCAGCTAGGTAGCACAGTGCATAGAGTGAAAGGACTGGAGTTGGGAAGATTTGGATTTAAATCTGGCCTTAGACACTTCCTAGCTGTGCGATCCTGGGTACGTCATTTAATCTTGATTGCCTAACTCTTGTCAATCTTTTTAATATTGATACCAAGGCAGATGATATGAGTTGTTTTTTTTAAAGAGAGAAAAAAAATTGCTAAACGACTATGTAGGTGAGCATATCATTGAATTAAAGTTGAAAGGAATCTTAGAGGTCAACTAATCCAACTCCATTTATAAATGAGGAAATTTAGGTCTAGACTTACCTAGACTCACACATCTAGAAAGTGTTAGAGCCAGTATTTTAAGCTTATACCTTCCTTCAAAATTCAGGATTCTTTCCATTATACCATACTGCATCCTAGATAGCAACATATATGATATCAGATGACTTAGGTTCAAATATTAGCTCTCCTCATGTGACTTTGGCCAAATCAGTTAACCTTTTTCTGTATCAGTACTTTATCTGTAAAAATGAATGGATTTGATTGGATAGTTTTTAAGATTCTTTTTAACTTTCAAAATCCTTTTATCCATTTTTGTGGGGTATTGGGTGGCCTGGGAGAGTCATAAGACTAGAATATAAATGAAATGTTGCAGACATGTTTGGATTTTAGCAAGGAATTTTACAAAGACTTTTGGCATACTCAACCGAGATGGAGAGAAACAGGCTTAGGTGGATTCCTAAATGGGCAAGTGATTATCCCCAAAGATTATTAATTAATGAATAAATGTCAAGATGGAAAGAGATCCCCAGTGGTATGCTACAGGGCACTGTCCTTGGTCCTGTCTGGATCAACATTTAATCAATGAACCAATGAAGACATAGGTGGCATGTTTTTCAAATTTCTGAAAGGCATGAAACTAGAAAGATTAGCTATGAATGCATTCGTTGATGGACTCTGGATTCCAAAATTTTGATGGGGGGGACCTTTGACCCAAACGAAAAGACTGAATTTAATGGGGATAAATAAGAAGTCTTGCACTTATGTTAAAAAACCAACCACACAAGCAGAGAATGGGAAAGACCTGGCTAGACAGCAGTTAATGTGGAAAAAGCCCTAGGGGCTTTAGTTGACTGGAAGATCAATAAGGGCTAGCAAACTGATGTAGCTGCCAAAGTAGCAAATTCAGGCTCAGGCTGCATCAATAGAAGTATTGTGTGCAGAACAAGAGGTGATGGTCTCCCTGGATTCAAATACGGTCCAACCACATTTGGGGTTTTTTATCCAGTCTTGAGGGCCACATTTTGAGAATGAAGTGCATAAACTACAGAATGTCTGAGAATGACTAGAGGTCCAAAATTATGTCCTCTGACAAATGGTCTAAGGAAATAGGGATGTTTACCCTGAAGAAAAGACTTGGGGAAAAGAGGTATGATAGTACTGTCAAATATTTGTAGGACTGGCATCCATGGAGAGCAAGAGGTGACTGATTGATAACCTGTGCCCTCTACCAGTATCCAGAAAATACCAAGAGACCTAGAGAAAGGCCTCCAGAACAATTGATGAATCTTTTATGAAGAATGTGTGGGAAGCAGGGCAGTTATGTGGCTAAGGGAGAGCCAGGCCTGGAGATGACAAGTTCTGGGTTCAAATTCAACCTAAGACATTTCCTAATTATGTGACCCTAGGCAAGTCACTTAACCCAAATGCCTAGTCCTTACTGTTCTTCTGCTTTGGAATAGATACTTAGCATAGAATCTAGGATAGAAGCTAAGTTCTCTCTTTTTAAAAGAATTATACGGAAATGAGTAACACAGAATGAAAACTGGTATGTGAGTTGCTTTCTCTGTGGAGGGAACACCTACATAGATAAGAACACACATCCATTAAAATAAAGAAGAAACCTACTTATTCTTTTTAGGTCCAGAGAACAAAGCTAGCATAACAGAATAGGTGGAAGTCACAGTCCAGATTTTTGACTCAGTATAAGGAAGAATTAGAGCTCTCAGAAAATAAAGTAGGTGCGTGCATGCGTGTGTGTATGTGTGTGTGTAAGACAGACAGAGAGACAGAGACATACAGAGAGACTGAGACAGAGGCAGAGACAGAGAGAGAACTCTGTTATTGTAAATTTTTGTGTAGAGACTCACCTGTTGGAGACATTGTAAAGAGGATTTCTTATTGGACTGGAAGATGGGCCAAAAGACTTTTAAACTCCAATGCTAGTCTTCTATGATTTTCTGTGTGTTTGCTTTTCAGTCATATAGGGCAAGTCACAAAGGCAGAAGCAAAAAAAAATCTCCTTAAGGAGATGGTTATTCTGTTACTCTTACCCACAAGATCCCCCACCTCACTATGGACCTTTGCCTCTAGTATCTGCCCTCCATATGATTTGTGGGGGCATAGGGATCTAGTAAGGGCTCTGACCTTTCTTGGAATATTTACCTCTTATTCAACTTGAATGGGTCTGTTGCAGGGTAGAAAAACTAAGGAAAGAAAAAAAGACTAAAGGAGAAAAAGGAAGTAGTAAAAGAAAGAGAGTGAAAGAAAGAAAATGTTTATTAAGGAATTACAAAGTTCAAGTCACATTGACATGGGACTTCTGGTTTTCTTGGACACCCTAGAAGTTTTTCACGTTAAACAGAAAACAGGAAATTCCTTTCCTTCCTTGCATTCTTGTTAATGCTGAGGAAAAGGCGATCCTGGGCATCAAAGACTCATGATAAAGAAAGACCCCTGAGAGAAAGATTCTCCTTGATTCTCCCCTAGATCCAAGATGGACTTTGATGCCATCCAGTTGTAATCTAGGGCATCTACTTGTCCCCTAAACCATGAGGGTCACCCCCTGTGTCTTTGGGACACAAACCCCAGTCAGATAACAAACATCCCCTACTCTTGTCTAATCTCATTCCATTTCCTCACCATTGGTCAAGTAGACCCCCTGTTATTGTAAGACTATAAAAAGGTCAGAACACATCCCCTTGAGGAGGTGGTATTCATCAATGCCACTTCAACATGAATTCCAAATTAATAAATTTCTCTTTTTACTTCTAAACTAAGCTATGGAGTCTTGCATTCTTGCAAAGGGTACCCATCCTGAACCCCAGAGGTTCACCTCAAACCCCCCATAACAATATTGCTAAGAGCTGGAAAATATGAACAGAAAAATCAAAGCAGTCCTGCCCTCAGTGAGCTTATATTCCAACAGGGGGAAATACACATAGGGGAATGGTGGCTAGTTTTATCTGGGAAGACACAAAGATGACCAATGGAGAGGCATTCAACTGACCTGCCCTTTCCAAGAACAGTGTTGATTTTATTACTGTTTCCCAGAAAAAGATAAGGGGAGGTGGGAGCAATGGGAGGAATCAATGCAAGTATCTTCATTTCACAGATGAGGAAAAAAGGTTCAGAAAGTGAAGTGACTTACCTTCTGTCCTACTATTGGTACAAAAGTTAAGAATGGAATTCTTCCCTTTTCACAGGACATGCAATAATTCTGAAGTCCACCTCTGTATCTTATTAACTGTGTGACTTTGGGTAAGTCACAACCACTCTAAGCCTTAGTTTTCTCATCTGCAAAATGAGGATGATGAGAATAATATCTACAGTAAGTACTCCAGGGTTGTAAGAGGCTCAAAGGACAATGTATGTAACGTATTTTGCAAATTGTCATGCCCTATTGTAAATGCCATAGTTTTTATGATTCCATCAATCTGTTAAGGGGCCCCACTAGGCCCCCTGGGATTTCTGACATTAACAAGGTAATTAAACTAAGTAAATAACTAGTAATTACAATAATGAGGACAATAGAAGCAGAACTGCCCCCAGGCTAAATTGTGAAGCAGTTTGTTTTAGGAGCCTTCTATTCCCCATTCAGTGATTCTTCTCCATTTCTCAATAAGTTCTGAAGTCCCCTCTGTCTTCTCTTTGGCATTTTGTAACTACATGAAAAAGTCACTGCTGACTGTATGTGGGTGTCAGACTCTGAGGTGAACTTGTTAAGTGTAAATGTGTACTTCTATGCAAATGTGATAGAGAAAGAACTAGGTGGGGATGGTATTGGAGGGAGGACAAAAGTGGGGATTAAATAATAGTCTAATTGGTAAACTGCACCTTGGATCTATGAACTTGGGCTCATGGTGCCTTGAAGGGAAGAGGATGGGTAGAAGAGAGAAAATGGCCATCATAGTAGAGGAGTCTGGGGTTTTCATAGAATTTGGGTTCATTGTGGGAAAGGATAGATAGTTTAGATTAGTCATAGATCTAGAGCTGTAAGTACTATCAGATGCCATTTAGTTCAGATTCTTTGCTTTCTAGATGAAGAAACAGAGGCTTAGGGAAATGGAATTATACAGTCATGGTAACCCTAAGTAGAAGGCATCAGAGTTAAAATTTGAACATAGGTTACCCTATGGAGAGAATCTTTTCAGCATACGAGGGAAAATCAATCACTTTTGTTGTCATTTCAGGAACGTCTGACTCTTCATGACCCCATTTGGGATTTCCTTGGTAAAGCTACTGGAATGACTTGCCATTTCCTCCTCCAGTTCATTTTACAGATGAGGAACTGAGGCAAACAGGTTAAGTTACCCAGGGTCACATAGTTATTAAGTGACTGAGGTCAGATTTGAACTCACAAAGATGAATCTGCCTGATTCCAAGTCAGCCATACCACCTAGCTGCCCAATTAATCACTAAGAAAGCATTAAAAAGGATATACATTTTATTGATAAAGTTGGAAGAAACTTAGATCAATGGTTCATGCCAAGCAAGTACAAGGCAAAATTTCATCATGGCATTTTGAGCTGGGAATCTCTCATCCATTCTTCTGAGTCTAGGAAGTTCTGTTGCTCCCTACCTTAGTTGGCTTCTGAAGGTTTTCCCTTTGGTGCTGCTCTTAGCCCTTCAACACTCTGCTGCTCTTACTCTTTGGATATTGCCTCTTCAGCTCCCCCAGGGAAGTCTTACTATTCATTTAGCTCCAGACTACTTATACTCATCATACCTTGGACTTGAGAAAACAGCTTCAACTCTGTTTTTAAACAGCCTCACAGTTTCTGCCCACTAGGCACACAAAAGGAGTCATTTAAGCAGCTGAGGGACTTCTTTGATTTGTCATTGTGGAAAGTCCCCAGTTTTCACTCAGTAAAACTAAGGTGATTGAATTCCATTTGCTCTTTTTTGCCTCATGGGAGACAGCATTTGGGATGGATAGTTAACTGGACTGGAATTGTTCAAGTTCCTCCTCTGATATATATTGTCTACATTGGCTTTGTGACATTGGGCAAGTCATTTAACCTCATGCTCTAGGAAACTCTAAGACTGTAAATTGCATAGAAGGTATCAACCTCCCTTGAAAGAGGGTAGCTCCTCACCAGAGAATTCCTTTTGATGAAATAACAGATCTAGAACCCTTTTCTAGTCTATTCTTCTCTGATTCAGCATTTTATTCTTTATCACTCTTTCCTTTCCTTTTTCCTTTCCTTTTTCCTTTTCCTTTTCCTTTTCCTTTTCCTTTCCTTTCCTTTCCTTTCCTTTCCTTTCCTTTCCTTTCCTTTCCTTTCCTTTCCTTTCCTTTCCTTTCCTTTTCCTTTTTTTCTCCTTTAAAAACAACAACCCTACTTTCTATCTTAGTAACAACTCTAAGAGAGAAGAACAGAGGCTAAGTATTTGGGATTAAGTGACTTGCCCAGGGACACACAGCTAGGAAGTGTCTAAAGCCAAGTTTGAACCTAGGTTCTGCTGATTCCAGGCCTGGTGCTCTATCCACTGTACTACCTAGATGCCCCACCATCACTGTTTTCCTAAAGCATCAACACATCTTTAGGATTCTCTCTGAGATAGAGGAATAAACATTCCTAACTCTTTTCCTTTGTCCTTTCAATTCCAGTCACACACTGAAGTTTTTCTAAGTCTCTAGAAAGACCAGAATCATTAGAAAGGGAGGAATGAAGCTAGTAGTCCTCTATCATTCTTACTGACACAGCAAAGGTATGTCCTTGTCCTCCTTACATGAATACAAGGAAAGAAAGGTAGTAAAAAGTAACCACTAAAAGAAAAGTTAGAAAATCATAGTGTCTTAACCATGTGACTTTTCCTAATTATTGCTAATGTCATGATGGCTGCCAAGTCAATGATCTTGCTATATCTCAGTTTCTTCATCTATAAAATAAGGATGTTGAATTAGATAATCTCTAAGATCCCTGCTTCCTCTAAAACCATCACTGTGCCCAGGAGTCTTCCCCCCAATCTATTCCTGTTGTTGGTTGGGATGTATATGGAGCTTGGCTGACTATTCAGTTTCTTCTTTGTGCTCTAGTTACATCATTGCTGAGCTATTCCCTCTGCACATGTTTAATTCTTAGGGTTAATGCTCCTGGGATTTGATAAGAGAAGGTTATATACTTTGCTCTAGGATGACTACCTTTTTTCCAAGTTGTAGATAGTTTAGGTGAGACTAAGCAATGCTAGGTGCTGATGGAGAGTTGGGGAGGGGGGAGGAGATGGGGGAGAAGTATTTTAAAATAGGGAAAAAAGACTAAAGTCAGATTCATCTGCATTTCAGAGGGAAGCACAGATCCTGAGCCATTATCACATGTCTTCCTCCTTCACAAAGGGAGTCCGACCTGGGCATTTCCTGACAGTGGGCTTCAGATGACTTTCTGTATTCTTCATGAGCAAAATGGAGAATTCATAAATCTAGAGCTGGGAGAAGCTTCACAGGCCATGCAGTCCAACTCCCTCATTTTATAGGTGAGGGAAATAAGGCCCAGAGTAATCATGGGACTTGCCCAAGGTTTCCTAGATGGTAAGGATCAGAGGCTGGATTTGAAAAAGGGTCTTGACTCCAAAGTCACTATATTAACACATTGAAGTCTCTCTTAAGCCATCCATGCTCTTTCTCTCATCTCTCTCTCCCCACCCGTGACAAAAGGCACACATTTGTGAGGTGATTAGCCAGGATAAAGGATCATTCTGTGACCCATCTTAGCATTGATGGATAGCATGGCTAAGAATGAGGTGGTGGGGAATTAAAGGTTAGTCTATGTCTGGTAGGTGCCATTTTGTGGCTAAGAAGCAGATAATTAACTGGCCTTCATCAGATACTCATGAGCAATGACATCCCTGTAATATCCTTTAATTCTCTCTCAGCCCTAAGGAAGGGCTTCCTCCTTCTTCATGGTCAGATTTTAAGATTTACAAAATGTTTTATATATTATCTTATTGGATCTCTACTAACCTGTGAAATATATGCTATTATTTTCCCCATCACAAATGAGAATTTTAAGGTGAGAGGTTAAGTGATTTGCTCAGTCCTATAGCTAGTGACTGAATCAGGATTTGAACTCAGATCTTCTTGGCTCCACATGCTATCCATGGTGCTACTACCTGCCTTTAATTGCTTTTCCCTTCCCCCTCTAGGATTAGCCTTCTAGACCTAGTGGGAAGGTTGTCAGTAATAGAACAACAAGCTGTAAAAAAAAAAAAAATTAAGGTGATGCTGATGCCCAAAGCTCAGCAGGTACTAACTTTAACAAAGCTAATGGATTCCACAAACACTGGAATTTTGCAATATATACAAACAGAGTGGGGAGAAGGAGAGTAAGAGTATAGGGACAGGCCCATCAATAAAATAACTCTTTTAGGAAACAGGCTTTAGTTGGGCAGAATTTGTTGAGACAATGCTGGGAATGGTTTTGCTATCCGTGATGTGATGCTGCAGGTCTCTGTGGTGCTTGGTGTGGAGACTAGGTATCTTAGTAGGCTTGGAAGAAGGCTCAAAGGGGCTTGACTTAGGGCCTGGGTTTGCTGAGTGGCTATAGAAGGTCATGCAAGGGCTTGGGGAGGTAGCCAATACTGGGAGGGATCTTCCTTCTTATTCTCTTATTGGTTTCCCTTCCTTTTCTCTACTCTGTTACCTTTTCCTTCTACTTTTCCCCTCGTATTCCTCCTTCATTTTTCCTTCTTGGCCCTACCTCCATCTGTGGGCCCCTTTAGTTAGTAAGAAATGCTATCATATCATTCTATTGCTAAAAAGTTTCATCTTGTTTCTTGCAGGTTTAGGCACAAATAGTCAGTATGATCATTCAAGAATTCAGTACTCTTTATGGTCCTTTCCATAAGACCATAGGACTCCTAGGTTCATATAATAGAAAGAGAAAAAATCTTAAATGTCATCCAGTCTAACTCCCATATTTTACAGTTGAGGAAACTTGAATTCAAAAAATTTAAGTTATTTGTCCAAGCTTAAAAAGTGACAGAGAAAGGATTTGAACTCAGGCCTTGTGACTCCAAGTTCAGCACTCTTTCCTCTGAAGTGTATTGCCTCCTTGCCACTCCAGTACCAATCTCAATTCCTTCCCAGAGTCTTATATGTGAGAGATATGTGTTCATCCATGTTGGTATCAGGAAAAGGAAAATTCAGTAAAATGAGCTCCCCTCCCACTTATTTTCCAGTTTGAAAATATGCCATATTAGAAGGTGTTTTCTGGTGGAAGTAGGTTGCATAAGCAGAAATAACATATAGGATTAGAGAAGAGAGAGTTTCTTTTAACTGTACTAGTCATATTGCATATGGTTATAATATTACACTTACTGCCTATGTGATCTTCAACAAGTTACTCATTCTCCTTAGTTCTCAGTCTCCTCATCTGTAAAATGATGGGTCTGGACTAGATGACCTTTGAGTTCCATTTCAACTTTTCAGCTATGATCTTTTGATTTTAGGAAGGACAACCTAGAGGGCATCTAAAGGAGAGTGACTAGACTTATGAAGGAACCTAAAACTATACTATACAAAGAGCATTTGAAGGAAATGGGGATATTTAGCCTGGAGAAAAGAAGACTTGGAAGACGAAGACATGATTACTGTCTTAAAGTATTTGAAGAGCTGTCATGTGAAAGAGGGATTAGACTTGCTAGCTTAGCCCCAGAGGACAGAACGAAGACTAATGAATGGAAATTTTAGAAAGGCAGATTTTGGCTCAATAAGAAGGGAAAAAAAAACACCTTCATAACAATTAAAGCTCTTCAAAATTGGAATGAGCTACACTGGGATTTAGTGAATTCCCTTAAAGTAGAAATCTTTGAGTAGAATCTAGATGTCCAATCAGTAAGCATTTATTCAGCACACACTATGTGCCAGGCATAATGCTAAGCATTGGGGATACAAAAATAGACAAAAGACAGTTTAGCTTTCAAGGAGCGCACAGTCAAATGGAGGAGATGATATCCACAGAGTAATGTTCAAAGAAACTACATACAAGAAAACTTGGAGATAATCAACAGAGGGGAAGTGCTAGAATCAAAGGGAATGGCAAAAGGCTTTCTGTGGAAGATGGGACTTGAAGCACTTGAAGGAAGTCAGGATGTGGAGAGGAGAGAAGCAGGAGAGCATTCCAGACATGAGGGCCAGCCAGTGAAAATTCTGGAAAGCAGGAGATAGAGTGTCTTGTTTGATGAACAAGGAAGCCAGTGTCACTGGATCACAGAATATGTCATGAGTGGTTGTTGATTCTTCATTTTGAAGAGGACCAGTGACATTATGGGGTAATAGTGTCTTGACTAAAGCATGAATTGGATTTAAGTGAGACAGAGTTACACAAAGTTGTCAGCCTTACTTTCTTATCCAGAGTCATTGAAGTCCAGTGGCAAGACAAAAGTCAGAATGACTGGTGATGGCCCAGGGACGAAGTGGATGGCTTTGGTGTCTTCCATGTCTGTCCAGGCCCTAATCACTCCCCTGTGGCTTCTTCAGTTGCCTTCATGGTCATTGGACAAATTGTTCTCAACTACCTCTTCCACTTGGGGGAAATCTTCACAAGCTTGGTAAGATACAAGGTAGAAGAAGATTGGAGAGGTAGGAGGGGGCCAGATTTTGAAGGGCTTTGAGTGCAAAATAAAGGATTTTATGTTTTATCCTTAGGTGAAAGGGAGCTACTGGAATTTATTGAATTGATGTGTGTGTGTGTGTGTGTGTGTGTGTGTGTGTGTGTGTGACATGGTCAGTTCTGAACTTTAGAAAGATTAATTTGACCATTGAATGGAAAATGGAATGGAGTGAGAAGATGGACTGGAGTCTATGACCACTGGTTAGGGGATTCTTACCTAGGCACAAGCTAGTGCCTGCTTCTGAAGTTCCTTTCCAATTCAGATTCTGTGATGCTAGGAAAATTTGAGTAATTTTTTGTTAGAAAGTAAGCAACTGAAAAAAATGCTCTCCTAAACTATCCTAAATAATAGTTATCTCACTGTAATTAATACTGGTTTGTTTAATACAAATATGGGGCATGATTTAAGTCAACCACTATGATTTTTGACAATGTTCCTCTGAGACCTCACCATGAGCTTTAATATCTCAGATACGGCATTTTCCCCTTCCTTTGCATCTTGTTAAATCTGGCTTTCTTTCCTGAGGTGGTTCTTGTTAGTCCCATAAATTGGACACCCCTTCAATTTTCTCACCCTTGTGCTCTCCCTACTCTCTTAATTATCATTGTTTTGGATACCCAGAGAGCGCTCAGGTGTGGTGTGATAGTCATGTTGCTCTCCTGTTCTAAATATATATCTGCTGAGTTATCATTCTTGGGACTTGTAGAGGCAACATCTTTTTCCTTATAGTGACCCTGAGAGGAGGAGGACACCTTTCTTCTTCCTGGAACTATATGCTTTCCATAAGGTATTCCCCACATATTATTACTTTTACTCTTTACAACAACTCTGAGCTAAACAAAGCAGATATGAATATCCCCATTTAACAGATGAAGAAATGGAGATCAGAGAGTAATCTAAGTGACATGATTATGGTCACATAGCTAGTAAATGGTGAAGCCAGATCTAAAAGCTTGGTCTCCTGACTACTAGTGCTGGAGGAAGAGAAACCAATGTTTAGATAAGTGAAATTGGTAACTGTTAAATAATGAGAAGAGGATTGCTCTGAATTTGTTTTGCTTTTGAGTCTTACTCTAAGTAGGATATTAAGTGGTTTGTCATTTTAAAAGTACTTCCAGGGTACTTGCATCTTATGTAGATGCCAAGGATTTGAATGGGGCTTCATTCTGAACCAGACCAAGAAAGAATCTTAAAATGCTCCTAAGTTTCACCAATTCTCTCTCTCTCTCTCTCTCTCTCTCTCTCTCTCTCTCTCTCTCTCTCACACACACACACACACACACACACACGTATGCTCTCTAATAAACATTTACTGAGTGCCTACTATATATCATAAAGTATGCTAAGTACTGGAGATACAGTTAATAAAAAGACGAATAGTCTTTGTCCTCAAGGAGCCTACTATCTAAAGGAGAAGACAACACACAAAAGGAGGCAGAGAAATGAAGGCATGGGTCGATGGGACAGCAGAGGCTACTGGGTATGCAGAGGTATTTGTTCCTTGGATTTGAAAACATGCTGAACAGCAGATGCAAAGTGGAGTAAACTACCGGTCCAGTTTCTGCCCTCTACAAAGGAAGACACTAGAAGGAGTTTGATAGTCTACCCTGTAGCTCTCTACTCAGAGGGAAGAGGAGTCTGAGAATGGTGGTGTTAATTAAGGCTTGAATTAGCAGTATAAAGGTGAATTTAGAAGTGATGGACTTATCCTGGGAGAGGCATCTCATTCCATGGAGTTGAAAACAGGCAGGGTATCAGATGGAAAGTGGAAATACACAAATATTAGTTCTATCTATGATTTTGAAAAATATTATAAAACAGAGGACCAGAGGTAGCTTCTTTCATCTATTTCCCCCTTCCAGAGACCCTATGATACTGAGGGAAGGGTCTCTTGACAGGTCAGATGCTTCCCTCCACACCTGTGATTAGAGAAAAATAATGACTCTATGTACTGCTCATTTAATGAAGAAATATATTTTGGTATAAAAAGCCCAAGTAAATGAATGGTGTGTCTTATCTATGCTACTCTCAACTGGCTATATCTGAAGGAAGACATACTGCTTGTTCCATACCGCCCTGAACAAGCTTTGCATAGTGGCACCTAAACTACTATAGACACAGTGCTTAGGGAATCTGCTTCACCACTAATAAGACCAAATTGTCCTCCACGAAAATAGCCCTGAAAGCCCCATTACATGAATTTTGTGACAGAAACATTGTAGTTGGAAATAAGGCCAAATAACCAGCCCTGGAGCTCAGGAAAGAGGATTAGGACTGGGTCTATAGATCTGGGAATCACTTTGCTAGCAAGTAGCAGCCCTGATATATTTCAGACAGGTAGACAGAAAACCTCTGAGGGAAGCAAAGCTGTTTGTCCTTGACTGAGGGGGGCCACTGCTGGGATAGCGAGCTCAGCCTGATAAAGAAGAAAAGTTCATGACTAAAGGCAGAGCTCTAATTAGCAGTTTGGCTGCCTAGATAGGCTTCCTTCAACCAATTTGTTTTAAGACAAGTTTAACTGAGGCAAAGGACAGACCCCGTGAGACAAAGCCTCATGGGTTGGGGTCTATATCCAGTGGTTCCCATACTTTTTTGACCTACTGCCCCCTTTCCAGAAAAAATATTACTTAGTGCCCCTGGAAATTAATTTTTAAGAAATTTTAATAGCAATTAATAGGAAAGATAAATGCACCTGTGGCCATCACCACCCCTCTGGATTGCTTCATTACCCATCAGGGGGTGGTGGCGCCCACTTTGGGAATCACTGATATAGATCAATACCATAGGGGGGTGCTTACAGGGGAAGAACTTTCTTAGGCTGACACTAAGGTGGAGAGAACAAAGGTGGATAAGAGGAAGAGTAAGGCCATCTCACAGCTTCCCATTTATTTATTTAAAACCCTTACCTTCCTCCCTAGAATCACTACTGTGTATTGGTTCCAAATCAGAAGAACAGTAAGGGCTAGACAATAGGGTTAAGTGACTTTCCCAGGATCACCCATCTAGGAAGTGTCTGAGATCAAATTTGAATCCAGAACCTCCCATCTCTGGGCTTGGCTCTCAATCCACTGAGCCACCTAGCTGCCCCCTTCCTATTTAAACTAATTAGTCTTGATGACTAGGAACTAAACTCAACTATTTATTTCTTGTTGGAGGAATGTAAATGCTAATGGAACCCTCTAAATTTTGGTGTCCTGAGTCAAAGCCCCACTTTTCTCACCCTAAGTAGTTTCTATCTATAGAGATGGAGAAAAGAGAATAGATTTGGAAAGGTTGTGAAGAGACAGTGATGGTCACTTTTGGAAAGAGATATATTTAGAAATTTCCAATCCACTTTTCAGTTTGGGGAGGGACCTTACTTCCTCCTGACTAATATGATTTTTATCTTTGCCTTCTCATTCTCATTTACTTTTGTCTTATTCTCATTAGAGAAGTCTTCTGTATACCCAATATTTATCAATATGAAAGGGTAGTTAAAGGTATGTCTTTGAATAGAAAAACTATACTACAAATTAGTTGAGATTTCCTAACCCCAAAGCCTTGGCTGTGTCATTAATTACATTCATCTATGCAGGCAAATATCTAAGAGAACCTGTGAGTTAAGAACAACCCCCTGAACCTAAAAAAGTTTTAGAAAGAACTTTATTGTCATTTGGCAGAGAAGAGTTGGAAAAGGGTCCTTCTCTCAGACTTTGTTAGGTTTAAATTATGTAGAGTTCAAACAAAAGCATAAAGATGAACAGCAGGAAGGCCAGGCAATTAGGCAGTTTACAGAAAAGTATAGTTTTCAGGAAAGACTACTTAAGATGTATATCAACAACTAAGTATAAACATTTAATAAAAATTGGGCCATGCCAAAACACAAGCTTTTGGGGAACAACAAACACAGACTTTTTGGGTAGACTCAAGATCTGGGTGGGTCAAAAACAAGCATTCTGAAGTCCTCAGAATGTCCCTGAGGTGTGTGGTTTCAGGATAGAAAATTTCTAGCCACATAAAGCTGGGCACAAACAATATTAATAAATAATAAAGTATTTTCTCTGTAAACCAAAGGCATTTTGGTATTGGCATATTTCTCACTCAGAAAATCAAGAAGTAGCTGGAACAAAGGATTAGGAGAAATTATTTACTAGTGTCTTCTTTGAGCACTTCATGCTTTTGGCATAGGTCAGTGATGGTGATCCTATGGCATGGGTGCCAACGATGGGGTGAAAAGCGCTCTCTGTGGGCACTTGGATACCCTCTCCCCACCCAGAGTTCCTTACTGTAAAGACAGAGGGACTCAGGTGCAGCTGCTCCCCTTCCCCTCTCTGCCATGCCTGAGGACATTTTTTCACATCACCTGCCCCCTCAGCCCAGAAACCCAATGGGAACTCACAGAGGGTAACAGAAGGCTCACAGGCAATAGAGCTGAAGGGCAGCAGAGTGCTAGGACCCCTCCCCTTCCCCTCTCTACACTGAGGATGTTCCTCATTTCACCCACCCCTCCACCCAGCAGCCAATTGGGAGCACTTTCTCCCTCCTCTGTGTGGGGTAAGGGGGGTGCTAGGTGCATCTGGCACTTGGTGTCCAGGAGGGGCACAATACTCTGTCTCTGGAGGGGGCAGGCACAACACTTGGTCTAGGGGGTGGGGCCTAGCACTCCATCTCCAAAAGGTTCACCATTACTGGCATAGGGCTTTGAAGCAGCTGGGAAGGGACATATTATACACTAGACTAATGGAGGGGGTCCTGCTATCCTTGGTCCTGAAGAAAGACAAGGTTAAAAAATGGACTGAGAATGAGGTAAAAATGATCTGGAAGAAAATTAAGGAGGTTCTGGGAGATGGGGTGGAAATGGCCAGGGATGGGGTGGGATATAGATTAATGCCCCTGCTTTCATATCATATATTTAGGGCTGGAAGGAGAGGCATTCATAATTTTCATATCCTCCATGCCTCATTTAATGGTACCAGCATAGGGCCTACCATAATAAATTGCTGTAGAGTGGATGGATGGATGGATGGAGGGGTGGTTGAATTTAGACAGAGAAAGCAAAATAAGCAACCAAATCAATCAGTCAGCCAAGATAGTTATAAAATGATTAGATTTAATTGGCTGCTAGGCCAGGGGATTGAACAGCTATTGAAACCATATCATATCTGGGAAAAAGCTGTCATTTGATTCTCAGCACCTCTGCTTCCTCCCTCATCCCTTTCTTCAAAATCTATTAATAATATATGCATAACCCAGTGGAATTGCTTATTAACTCCAGGATGTGGGGGGGGTCATGTAACCATGGAAATTTTTTAAAATAAAATTTTATTTATTTTTAGAAAAATTGAATAAAATTTTAAATAAAATTAAAAAATAAAGAAACAAGCAAAAAAGAATCTATCAAATAGATGGGCATAGGGGAAATCTATCATTTATCTTGGAAAAAGAAAGGAATTCTTAAAATCTCTTTCCCCTTAAATTGTTAACTCATTCATCAACCTCCAGAAAGTTGAATATGCCTCATAGAGATAACTTTTGAACATTTGTCATCAACACATTGGACTAGGTGAAGAAGAACTAAGTCTCAAATATAAGCAGATATGACAGAGATGACATAAATGGCTCCTGAGAGATACTAATAAGATCAACTGCATCAAAGAAAATCTAGCTTGAAGTTCACTGGAGTTGATCATCTTTTTAGGTCTCAGTCTAGTAATTTTCCCAGAAAAGTTTGAGGTGGTCTTTGATGTTTCTTAAATGCTCATGGGAAGCTAGGTGATCCATTTGATAGAGCACTGGGCCTGGAGTCAGGAATACCTGAGTTCAAATCTAGTTTCAGATACTAGTGGTATGATCCTGGGCAAGTCACCTAACTCAGTTTGCCTTAGTTTTGTCATCCAAAAAATGAACTAGAGAAGGAAATGTTAAGCCATTCCAATATCTTTGTCAATAAAAAACACAAATGGAGTCACAGAGTCAGATACAACAGCAAACTTCTCATTACATAGAATTCTTGGATTGATTCCTTTCCATTCCCTACCATTTGCATTTATTCTGTTCTGTTTTGGTCCATTCTGCCACAATTCTAATCTATCTCAGTCTGCTATTCTTTTCTGTTCAGTTCCATTCCTTTCCTTTCCCTTCTGTTCCATTCCTTTCCTTTCTGTTCTACTCTAGTATTTTTTCATGAGTTGATCTGAGCCAAAGGTGATTCTTGCTAGCGAACCAAGAGAACAGTTAGTTTCTATGATGATTTACAAAGGCATATCAGAAGCAGTTAACCAGGGAAAATACAAACCCTGCTTTAGGAGGAGTTGAGCCAGAAGAAATGAGAGTAAGAGGATGGACTAGGAGATCAGTTTCTCTAGTTTGTAAAGTAATTAAGAAGAGATACAATTGATGTCTCTGAAATCTTTACATGGATAGATATAGAATTTCCCACCTCACCCTCCAATTCTACAACATTAGAGGGTCCCATTAAAGGTTGAAGGTAATGATAATATATGTCAAGAGCAGAATTTGAATCCAGCTCCTTCTGAATCAAAGACTCTCTCTTTTTTTAAACCTTTACCTTCTCTCTTAGTATCAATTCTAAGACAGCAAAGTAGTAAGGGCTAAGCAATTGGGTTAAGCAACTTGTCTAGGATGACACAGGTAGGAAGTGTCTAAGGCCAGATTTGAACCCAGGTTCTCCCAACTCCAGGCCTTGTCTATATACTAGTCATCAATTGTCATTAGTGTCACATTATATAAGGAGTGCTTTTACACACATATGAAACTAACAGATCTCCTGAGAGGTGGACAAGGTATTTTTGTGAAGAAATAAACTGAAGTTCAGGGAATTAGAAGTGATTTGCCTGAAGCAAATGAATTCATAGAAAAAAAAAAAACATTTATTAAGTGCGGATTTTGTGCTAGACCCTGTGGTAAGCACCGGAGATATCAATACAAAGTAAAAAATGGCCCCCATCTTCAAGTTTACATTTAAAAAATTAATTAAATTTAAAAATTAAACAACCGTTTTCTCTTCCATTTATCCTCCTGTCACTTGAAAAAAATGAAAAGGAAAAACTAAACCCTTGTAACAAATATGCATAATGAAGCAAAATAAATTCTCATATTGACCATGTCTACACACAGTCTGAGTATACAAGACTTTGAGGGGCCTGGGACAAATGCCACTTTTCCTAACTGAATCTTGAAGGAGAAAAGAACTCTTAGCTTATACTTACTGACTTAGCTCTCTTCCAGGGAATTCTGGTTATGCAAAAGATTATCTAGAAAACTTCTTTATCTAAGTAAGCAGTAAACAAATCAGGGAAGTTCTACAGATTTGAATATACCAAAGAATGCAAAAGTAAATGAGCTCTTTGATTGGGAATAAGATAAAATCTCATCCCTAACAGGAAGAGAAAGAATTATGGAGGCAGGGTGGATTGTGTATGTTTCTGTACTTGCATGTGAGCATGTGACAGACAAAGAGATAGAGAGATTGAGAGAGAGACAGAGAGAGAGAGAGGGAAAGAGAGACAGAAAAAGAGAGACAGAGAGAGAGAGAGAGAGAGAGAGAGAGAGAGAGAGAGAGAGAGAGAGAGAGGGAGAGAGAGAGAGAGAGAGAGAGAGAGAGAGAGAGAGAGAGAGAGACCAATACACTATTGGTAGAATTGTGAACTGATTCAATCATTTTGGAGAACAATTTAGTATTATGCCCAGAGACCTATGTATTTCCTTAGACCTAGCCATACTATTGCTGGATCTATTTCCCAAGGAGATTAGGGAAAAAAGAAAAGAATTTACAGTTTCCAAAATATTTATCACCGCTTTCTTTGTTGTGGCAGGGAACTGGAAATTGAGAAGATGTCCATCAATTGGAGAATGACTAAACAAATTGTGGTATATGATTGTGATAGAATACTACTGTGCCATAAGAAATGATGAGCAGATTAATATTTTAAAACCTTAGAAAGAACTACATGAGATAATGAAGAGTGACCTAATAGAACCAAGAGAACTTATATACAGCTCCAGATTTAATATTTGAAGAATAACTTGTGAATGTTCACCTCCAGAGAATGAACTGAAGAGTAGAAACACAAAAGACATAATCTATATCAGGAGTCGGCAACCTTTTTGGCCATGAGAGCCATAAACGCCATATTTTTTAAAATGTAATTTCGTGAGAGCCGTACAGTGCTCACAGTGCGCGCTCCTGTAACAGCGCCTGAAAAAAAATTGACTTTATGGCTCCTGCAGAAAGAGCCATATCTGGTCCTCAAAAGAGCCAGATATGGCTCGAGAGCCATACGTTGCTGACCCCTGGTCTATATGTTTTGCTGGATGATGCCATCTATGGTGTAAGGAGGGGAGGGAGGGAATGGCTGAATAACATTTTTGAGGGAGGGTGAAAGGGGGGAAGAGAACTTTTTTTTAGTAGTTTATAAGTGTTGGAAACCAAGGCACATATTCTGCAGCCCCAAGGCTCCTGGTGGTGGTTGCTGGACTAAATCAGTTCTTCATCTTTTTGTTTCATAGATTCCTCTGGCAGTCTGGGCAGCCTCTGGACCCATTTTCAGAATAATAAGTGCATAAAATAAAATATTGAAATAGCTAACAAAATATTTTAAAAAGTTATTGGACTCTAGATTAAGAACCCCTGGATTGGATATTTTAAAAAAATCTTTCCAGCTCTTAATACTCAAATCTGATGATCTAGGTTCCCATACTAGCCTGCCTAGACCTCTCTGTGTTAGGAGCAAGTTACTAAACTTTCCTGAAATTCAATTTTCCTATCTATAAAATAGGGATAATGATACTTCACTACTGATCTCAGAAGGTTTTTGTGAGGATCAAATAGGCTAATGCATTTGAAAGTACTTTGGAAATGTAAAATGGCATCTAGATCATGAACCTGTAATCATGTTGGTTTGGGAACTTCTAGTGTATCCTCGCAGGGGCAGGTGGCAATTGACATATAATTTATTGTCTTAGAGACTTACCAAAGACTCAGAGACTCTTGAGAGCAAAGCCTGTCTTTTTCTTGAATTTGTGTCTTTGTGCCAGACACCATAGGCAGCTAGGTGATGTAAGGGATTAGAGCTGGGCTTGGAGTCAGGAAGATTTGAGTTCAAATCTGGCCTCAGACCCTTACTAGCTGTGTGACCCTGGGTGAGTTACTTAACCTTGTTGGCCTCAGGTTCCTCATCTGTAAAATGAGCTGGAGAAGGAAATGGCAACCCACAATATCTCTGCCAAGAAAACCCTAAATGGAATCACGAACAGTAGGACATGACTGAAATGACTCCACATTAGATAGTGAGGATGAAAAGACAAAAATGAGGTGGTGCCTGTCCTTGAGAAAGTTACTCTCTGTCAGGGGAAGACAACCTATAATATTGGTCTATTCTAAATATTTGTAAAAAATAAATGAGATGAAATTGTTTGGTGAGGGGGGAAGCATTAGCAGTTGGGTATGGGAAACAAAGCTTCATATAGAAGGTGGCATTTGAGCTGAGTTTTGAAGTAATCTCAAGATTCTAAGAGGTGGAACTGAGAAGGGAATGTGTTCCTGGAAAAGGGGAACAAACCTTTGCAAAGAAACAAAGGTCATAGATGAAGCACTTACGTATGAGGAACAGCAGAATTAGCTGCATTAATCAATTTAGGGGGATGAAAGGGAATAATTAAGGCTGCATGAGTTGGACCAAGCCGGGTTGTGAAGGGGCTTTAAATGCAAAGAAAAGGAGTTTATATTTGATCCTACAAGGTCATGCCAGTCTTGCACGTTAGGACAATTACTTTGGCACCTGAGTGGAGTATGAATTGGAGAGGGGACTTATTTGAGGCAGAGAGACCAAATAGGCAGCTTTTGTGTTAATCAGGTTCAGAGATGATGAGCAGTTAAACTAGGGAGGGGGCTGTATGAATAAAGAGAAGGGGATGAATTTGGGGGTGGTGGTGGGAATAGAGCATAGTGAACTTGGAAAGGCAGGTTGGGTCTTGGTCATAAAGAGGCTTGAACATATGATTGATCACATGGTTCTATGGGCATATTGACTTTAAATGATCACTGTATTGCAAACAGTAATACTATGGAAATAGGTCTTGATCAATGACACATGTAAAACCCAGTGGAATTGGTTGTTGGCTATGGGAGGGGGGGTAGGAGGAAGGGAGGAAAAGAACATGATTCATGTAATCATGAAAAAAATACTAAATCAATTAATTAATTAAATAATTTTAAAAAAATAAAAAGGCTTTAAATGCTCAAAAGAAGAGTTTCAATCTGATCCTAGCAGTAATGGGAGACCACTGAAGAAACTTTAGAATTGGGCACCTGATTAAATGTGTGGGATGGAGGAGAGAGGAATTAAGAATGACTCTGAAGTTGAGAAGGTTACATTAAGGTTGTGAACTCATGACTGGAAGGACATAAGGGTTATCCACAGAAATAGGGAAATTTGGAAGAGTCATCCTTTTGGGGAAAGAGGATAACTTCTGTTTTGGACATATTGAAAACAGAGCCAAGATTTGAACTCAATCCTCCATCTGCTCTGCCATATTGTCTTTGAAAATATCATGGAAAATGGAGATATTATCAGTGATTATGAATATCACATGGAATGAAAACATTTACTTGATAGCACATAATAAGGGTATAATAAATGTTTGGTGAATTGAATTGCTTTGGGAAGACAAAACAAAACAAAACCCAGACCTAGCAGTGGGAAATACAATTGACTGTAAGACCCAAGAGAGTCAGTGTTGGGAGGAGTTGGTGTTTCACATCACACCAAACACAGATACTTTGCCCCAGGAACACCAATTTGTTTCTCTCAGACTCCCCAGAAATGGGCCCAGCCCCCCTGGGCATGACTAGTCTAGTTTCACTTGTTACCCTGGGATAATTGGTTTAAAACTGATTACTGGGTCACTAATTATGGTGCCTATTGACAGTACATTTCTGCTCAGGGATACAATTAAAAAGTTCACCCTAATTAATCAGGGGTAATTAACAGACCTTAAATTTCTATGAGAGATTAATTATCAGGCGATCCAGAACAAATCAATGTGGACACTGGGACTGGGACGGGATGCTGAGCGTTCGGCTTTGGAGGCCTTAAGAGAGCTTAGCTTCTCCCAGGGAGCTCCAGGGGACTTTTCACTTGCTGACCTACCTCTGGATGAAAAGCAGTGTGTGTGTTGCAGCTGGGGACCCCCTCAGACAAGGAGATCTTTTCAAAGCAGTCTTTTTCTGTGGGCACAGGACTAGTTAGACAGAAGTGAAAAAACCTTTGGCACCTTTCAAGATGCCAGTTTTTGAAGGAGCTGGACAAGAAAGGAAACATGAAGGTGTTTTGCAACCAGAAAAAAACTACATGTTCTGCTGGAAAGAGCACTGAGATATGTGGTTTCTTCTACAGCAAGAGGAATGTGGAAATGTGCGTTGCATGATAGCATATGTATAACCTATATAAAATTGCTTTTCATCTCAGGGAAGAGGGAGGGAGAGAATTAGGATCTCAAAACATGAGAAAAAGGGGACATATAGGTGGTTTGGTGGATGAGGGCCAGGCCGAAGATAGGAGGTCCTGGGTTCAAATCTGATCTCAGATGTTTCCTAGCTGTGTGACTCTGGACAAGTACTTAACCCCTTTTACCTAACCCTTACTGCTCTTCTGCTTTGGAACTGATTCTTAATATCAATTCTAAGAAGGTAAGGGTTAAAAATGCAAGAAAACAAATTTAAAAAAATATTGAAACAGGCAATTGGGGGAAAAGTAAAATATCATTAAAAATGAATATGCAGGGTTCCGGGTTAAGATGGCGGCAGAGTAAGAAGCAGCTCTTAACCTCTCCTGACCGAAACACACAAAACTCCTCAAGGGGACATAAAAACAAGTCCAGACGAACGGAGGAACCCCACAACAGGGCACAGCGTGGAAGGTACGTGGAATCGAGACATTTCCAGGCTATAAAGGGCTCTCACTAAATTGCGGGCTGAGCAACCACCCCACCCCCACCTCCTCCACACACAAAATCTATAGCTCTGAAGCCAGCTAAAAAGAAATAGAGCAAGTTTGGGGCACCCATTGACTCATTGGCAGCTCCGGGGCCTGTTCCTGAGAGCAGCAAGATTTAGGATCCCAATAAGCCAGAGAACGCAAGCGAAATCTGAGCGCGAGGGCAGAGAGTGGACGCCCAGTGCAGAGTGCACAGGCACTGGCGGAGGCGTGGGTGGAGGCAGACACAGCCAGGAACTAAAGCTCTGAAAACCTGAGTGGGGAACCAGTGCAGAAGGGTATACGACTGTGGAAGCAGCGCCCTGAGACTTGTAAAGGAACCTCCTGCAGAGGATCAAGCAAGGGGGTCCACTAGGGGGCTTGACCTTGGAAAAAACCAGAACTCAGACCTCAGGTACCAATAGACCGCAGACAGACACTGAGCGAGAGGATAAACCTGAGAAGCTGCTGGGCTAATGATGGCTACCCAACCTCAGGAAATTCAGAAGAGAAAGAATAACAACAAGAAAAAGAAGCCCTTAACATTCGACAACTTTTACACAGAGAAAATCCAGACAACCGAGCAAACAGAGGAGGAGAACAAACAAGCATCCGGACCCTCCTCAAATAAGGAAAACTCCTCACAAGCTATGGAAGAGTTCAAAACTGAGATTTTGAGGAAAATGGAAGAGATCTGGCAAGAAAATAACTGTTTAAAAGGTAAAATCTTGCAATTGAACACCAGAAATGACCATATTGAAAAGGAATTCCAGAAGATTATGGCCGAAAACCGAAAGATTATAGCTGAAAATCAATCCCTAAAGGCTAGAATCGAGCAATTGGAAGCTAATGATCTCTCAAGACAACAAGAACAAATAAAACAAAGTCAAAAGACTGAAAAAATAGAAGGAAACATGAAATATCTCAATGAGAGAGTGACAGACCAAGAAAACCGGTCTAGAAGAGACAATTTGAGAATAATTGGTCTTCCAGAAAAACCAGAAATTAATAGAAACCTGGACTCTGTACTAAAAGAAATTATTCAGCAAAATTGCCCTGAAGTACTACAACAAGAGGGCAATATAGACATCGAAAGGATTCATAGAACACTCACTACATTCGACCCAGAGAAGAAATCGGTTAGAAATATTATTGCCAAATTCAAAAGCTTTCAAGCAAAAGAAAAAATCTTACAAGAAGCCAGAAAGAGACAATTCAAATATCAAGGAGCACCAATCAGGATCACACAGGATCTGGCAGCCTCCACGCTAAAAGACCATAGGCTTGGAATACAATATTCAGAAAGGCAAGAGAGCTGCAACCAGGGATCAACTACCCATCAAAATTGACTATATATTTCCAGGGGAAAGTATGGGCATTCAACAAAATTGAAGAATTCCAGGTATTTGCACAGAAAAGACCAGGGCTAAATGGAAAGTTTGACATCGAACCACAAAAATCGAGAGAAACCTGAAAAGGTAAATAAGATACAGAGGGGAAAGAAAGAAAACTTATAATTTTTAAATTTGCCTTTTTAAGGGCCTCAGTGAGATCTAATTATCTGTATTCCTATGTAGAGAAATGTTAGGTATAATTCTCTGTAGTGAACTCTATTCACTATTATAATATTCACTATTATAGTAATCAGAAGAATAATTCACAGGGTGAGGATGGAACACTAAATAATCTAAGATGGCGTGGGGGATGGGAAAGAAGGGGTAAATAGCAGGGAACATCAAGAGAAACTTGAGTGAATAAGAAAATAGAATATTCTATTACACACAAAGAGGGCATGGGAGGGAGAGGGGACAAATACTATTATAAGAAGGAGAGGAAGAGAGCAT
>NC_058130.1:167918504-167966575 GCF_016433145.1 Gracilinanus agilis
GAAGGGGATAAGAGGAGTATGAATCAGGCAACCATGTTAAAAATGTATATTAATAAATGTTAAAAAAAATAAATAAAATAAATAAAAAAATGAATATGCAGAGGGGGGGGGGAAGCATTAGATTTGATGCCAGAAAATTTGAATATGAATCCTGGCTTCCCCTGTTTATTATCATGGACAAACCTAGATTTCTCTGAGCCTTAGTTTCTATATCCTTAAATAAAAGGATAATAATATTTGCCTTTGTATCTTAATCAGTAAATTAGTAAGCATTTATTAGGTGCCTACTATACAGTAGGAATTGTGCTAGGCGATATAAAGACAAAAATGAAACAGCCCCTACTCTCAAACTTATATTCCATGACCAAATAAGAAACTGTATGTTAAAATAGTTTGTAAACTGTGAGGCACTATACAAAAGTAAGGTATTCATATGTGGACTCCAAAATGTAAGCCCTGCCTCTGTCACAGACTGACTATGTGACCTTGAGAAAGTTATTTAAAATGAGTTCTTTAGACAACTCTCCAAGATCATAAGCTCCTTAGTTGGGGTTGGCTGATCTGCATTGGTGGAGAGAATTCATCTACGAGTTCCCTATAACCCACAAAATCTCAGGTCCAATCCTTCTCCCTCTTATTTTTATAATATATTAATTTTATAATATATAAAATATAATTTTATTATATAATATATTAACAATTTAAATTGATTAGCAATGATATCAATAATGATACCATTATGCATAAAGGAAGTGTAGTGATTTTTGTCATCGGTAGGAATGGTGAACAAAAGAGTCACTACCTTCCCTTGCCCCAACCCCAGTCCTATTAAGTAAAGATCTCAGTAGTATAATGTGAATTAAAAGGAAAACAAAAAATAAAACCTCTTATGTTCTGTCTTAGAATCTTAGAATAAGAGTTATTCCAAGGCAAAGAAGTGGTAAAGCCTAGGCGATTGGGGTGAAGTAATTTGCCCTGGGTCACATAACTAGGAAGTGTCTGAGTCCAGAATTGAACCCAGGACCTCCTGTCTCTAGGCTTGGCACTGAGTCACCTAACTGCTCCTATAATGTAAATTTAAAAGATTTGTTTTACCTTAACATATATAATCAAGGGAATTCCAGGAGTGCTATTTGAGGCAGAAGAAAAGCAGTCTGAAAGCCAGCCAGCTCCTAAAGCAGGGGTCGGTAACTCTCAAAAGAGCCAGATATGGCTCGAGAGCCATACATTGCCAACCCCTGTCCTAAAGGAATGTCTGGTTTGCTGACCATGGGTCTGAATCAGAGAAGGGATGAACTAGCCCTCAGGACTGGAAGGTGAAGGAGCCCAGATTCTCTGCCACTCAGGATATACTTGGTTAGCATAGCTATAATTCATTGGCAAATTGGCAGAGAATATTTCATTAGAAATGATATAACATATGGCAGTTGTAGCAGAGAAAATAGACTAGCAGAGGACCCTGCTACCCACCACACACAGCACAGTATAAAAATAGCTTTAGGGAAAGTAGCTCATGACACATTACCAGCTAATTTTTGAGACTTTCTGGTAGCCAAAAATCTATTAAGGAATGCACAAGCTTTTCACTCATTTGAGGGATGGAGGAAGAAGTCTCTGAAGTGAAAGAGAACCAACCACATGAAGGTCGTCATGCGAATCCTTCAATTATAACACCCTCATTAACTGTCAGGAAGCATCATCTATCACATCAGGGATCACAATTCCCTGCTTCCATGTACCTTTCTCTAGGCAGTCTCTCTTGGTGTGAAAAACTAGAGACAGCCACACAGGGGACTCTCAGAGGAAAATATCAGTTACCATTTTCTGGAACTAGTTTTGAGAAAATCCTGATTCAAAGGCAATCTTATGATAGATAGAAAATCCCCATAAATTAAGTATCTGTAGCCATGATCCCAATAGGCATAAAAAGAAGGGGAAGTGAGGAACGATATCAATGCTTTTGTAGTTGTTCAGACATTTTCTGATCATGCCCAGCTCTTTATGATTGGGATTTTCTTTACCAAGATACTGTAATGGTTTGCCATTTCCTTCTCCAGCTCATTTTATAGATGAAAAATTGAGGCAAAAAAATTTAAATGACTTGCCCAAGGCCACACAACTAGTAAGTGTCTGGGACCAGATTTAAACTCAGACGATGAGTCTTCCTGACTCCTGATCTGGTACTCTATCCACTTCTCCATTTACTTGCTCCAAAATTAGCATTTGAGAAATTCTGAGATAATTCTATTATAATATCAAAGAAGCAATAGGATCTCCTCTTCAAAGAAAAGCAAGAGAAAGTGTGAGTTGTGTTGTCTATGTGTGTTTCTGGATCACACACGAACGTTTCCCTTATATTATCTAAATTAGTCTCCCATTTCCACATGGGAAGGTACCAGAAACAAGGATGCCGGTTCTCACTTTTGTCTACTAGATTTCCCTCCCATTCTTCCCTCAGGTCTTGGAGTGGGACTAGAAGAAGAAAATCCAAGGTGAGATTGAATAAGGTCATTCTTTGTCCCTGGTGTCTTCCCAGAGGAAAGTATTCAGTGCTTTGGCCCCTTAACTAGTCTGAGGAGCCTGATAATAGGAGCATGAACCAACTGTTTACCTATGAATGTGTCCTCTCAAAAATCAGGGCATCATCCTTGTTGGAACTTTAGAAGTCATTTGGTCAAGCACCTTTCTTTTGCTTTGCTTTAATTGGGAAAACTTCACAGGGGTGGAAGGCCAATAGGTGACCTTTGGTGTCACTTCATGCCTTTAGTTTTACATATTTGATCTTGAAAAAAATTGTCTTCACCTCCAAAAAATGACAATAACTATTTAGGTACACTGCCACCAGGTGGTTCCATAGTCACCAGGTCCAAGAAGTTACACCCAAATTATGTTTCATTAAGATTAGTACATATTTTCCTCTTCATTTAATTATTAAAATACTTTTGTTTGTTAAAAATAGTTTAATCATTAGCCAGCGTTAAGATATAATTTTAATGGAAACTTTTAAGATGAACAAATGATGATAGTTGATATTTATTTAAATCTTTGAGGTTAACAAAGTGTTTCACATATAATGTCTAGTTCAAGTCTTCTAACTACCTAATGAAGTAGGTTCTACAGGTATAATTTTTATTTTACAGATGAAGGAGCTGAGGCTCAGAAATGCTAGGTGATTTACCATTGGTCATGCAATTAGCCTTTTTCATGGATCCTTAGAGCTTCTTTTTTCAATCAATCAATAAACATTAAGGGCCTACTATGTGCTAGACGGTGTGCTCATTTTGAATCTTGGTTTGGAGTTAAATGTCCTGTTAGATTCTTTGCTCTTATTCTTTAAATTGGAATGCAATTAGAGTACTTTGAATTGTAATATATGAGTGTTGGAAGGTGCAATGACTAGAGCACTGGGCCTGGAGTCAGAAAGGTAACCTTACCCTTTTTTTTTTAAAACCCTTATCTTCCATCTTAGAATCAATATTGTATAGTGGTTCCAAGAAAGAAGAGCAGTAAGGGCTAGGCAATGGGAGTTAGGTGACGAGCCCAGCGTCAAATATCTAGTGTCTGAGGTCAGATTTGAACCCAGGACCTTCTATTTCTGGGTCTGCCTCTCACTCCACTGAGCCACCTGGCTACCCCTGAGAACTTACTCTTTAGGAGTAAATCCCTCTACCTACTTATGATTTCATTCTTTCCCATTTCCTCCAATAGATTGTCCACTCTATCATCCTCACTCTTATCACTCATTGTCTCCCTGCCTCATTCCCTACTACCTGCAAACATGCCTGTCTCCTCAATCCTGAAAAAAACAACAACAAACCCAAACCCTCACTTGATCCCTTCTTTCCTGCTGTTATTCTGTATCACTTCTGCCCTTTCTAGTTAAACTCTTCAAAAAGAACATCTACAATAGGTGCCTTGATTTTCTTTCTTCTCATTCTTTTCTTAACCTCTTATAATCTGGCTTCTATTGCACTGAAACTACTTTCTCCAAATTTCTTATTTAGTTGTTTTTCAGTTGTGTCTGACTCTTCATGACCCCATTTAGGCTTTTCTTGGCAAAGATGCTGGAGCTGTTTGCCATTTTCTTCTCTACAGGTTCTACAGGTGAGGAAACTGAGGTAAATGGGGTTAAGTGACTTTTCCAGGATCACACAACTAGCAAGTGCCTGAGGCCAGATTTGATCTCAGGAAGATCTCTTCAAATCTTCCCTGACTTTAGGTCCAGTACTTTATCCACTGTGCCCCTAGTTGTCCCTCCAAAGTTCATCATTGATTTTTTAGTTCCAAATTCAGTGGCTTTATCATTCTCCTTGACCTTTCTGTTACCTTTGACACAATTGGTCACATTATCATCTTTCTCTCTAGTTTTTTGGGACATCAGTATTTCTTGGTTCTCTTCTTACCTTTCTGATGGCTCCTGCTCAGACTACTTTGCAGGATCCTCAAGTGACACTGGCATCTTTGTTGTTCATCAAACAAGATAATTCCTTTCTCATCTTTGACCATCTTCTCTGACTGTTCTCCATGCCTAAAACACACACCTTCTTCTGTTCTACTGACTATTGTTCTCCCTGGTTTCCTTTAAGTTCCAATAAAAATTCCATCTTTTTTTAGAAAACCTTTCCGGAACCCTTCTCCATTTTAGTGCCTTACCTCTTTTAATTATTAGCTATTTATTGTCAATATTGCTTAATTTATGTATATATTATATATACATATATTACATAATATAATATATACACATATATTAAACAACATACACAATGCATGCATACATATAGACACATATATGTATGTGTGTGTAGGTATTCCTTCCACATTATGACTTTCTCCTTCACAGTTTCGATATGTTGCAGATTGGCAGAAGAAATTAAATAGGAATTTTGCGGGGAGTTTTATAGAAAACACAGACAACATACTAAGGCCAGCAGACAACCCAGAAAGCCTAGAAACTCAGAAACGTAAAAATAATATGTATCTTAGTATATAATATCAATATATTTTTCTTTTAAAACCATAAATATACACAATTTCTTTTTTAAAGTTAAAATAAGGAAAATAAGGAAAAAGCTAAAGTTTGCAAAGAGGATAAGAAAGTCAACAGATGACATACAAAGGCTAGAGATGCAGAGATATCTTTAAAAAAAAGTATATATATATATATGTATATATATATATATATACATATATTTACATACCCATGCAAGTGTATCTATTTACGTGTTGTCCTTTCCCATCAGATTGTGAGCTCCTTGAGGATAACCCCGGTCCTTGGTGTAGTGCCTGGCACATAGTAGGCATTTAGTAAGAGTTTATTGATTGATTAACGAATGGACCTTCAGATGTTTACTAAACATCTACTTTTAATTCACCCTGAGCAAGACACTTAAAGCCTATTTGCCTCAGTTATCTCAACTATAAAATATGGATTAAAATAATAGCACTTGCATTCCAGGGTTGTTGTAAGGATCAAATAAGATAGTTTGCCAAGCACTCAGCACAGTTTTTGGCACACAGTAGATGCTTTCTAAATGCTTGTTTGTTCCCCACATTAGCAACTGTCATTTGTCAAGCTGGAGGATGGGGTATAATGACTAATGATACAGTGGTATACTCAGAAATCAGTGCAAGAATGGACCAAAACTAAAAAAACATGGTGCTGGAGCACCAGAGATGTTTTTATTTTCTTCAGAGCATTTATACAGGTAAAGGTACGATCACACAATCATAGATTCAGTGCTGAAAGTATTCCTAGAGAGCCTTTAATTCAATCCTTCCATTTTGTGGATGAAGAAAGAAATCTGAGTCCTAAGAAGAATTTTTAACTCATGATCCCTGCCTCAAAATCTAAGACACTGTCCGCTAACCTGCCAACCTTTGGAGGTAATGTCTTTTTATTCTATTCTGCCTATAGGTCTACAAGTAGCTGGAGACTTTGCATCAGCACCAACTTAAGCTGAAGTTCCTCTTAGGTCTAATTTATAGCCTTGATGAAATTATGAAATAATATTTGTAATGCAGTTAGCACAGTACCTGGCATACATAGTAAGCTCCATATGTTAGCTGATGCAACTGTAGAAATAAGAGGTATTACTATGACCACACTGTCAAGTCTTTTTATCTCTCTCTCTCTCTCTCTCTCTCTCTCTCTCTCTCTCTCTCTCTCTCTCTCTCTCTCTCCTTCTCCTCCTCTCTTTGTTCTCCCTGTCTTTCTGTCTCCTTCTTGTCTTTCTGTCTCTTTCTCCTTTCTCTCTCTCTCTTTTATTCTCTCTCTCTTCCCTTCTCTCTTTACTCCCTCCCACTCTCCTTCTCTTTCTCTCCCTCCCTCTGTCCTTGCCTTGAGGTGTGTGTGTGTGTGTGTGTGTGTGTGTGTGTGTGTGTGTGACCTTCCTCTCAGTGTGGTCATAGTAATACCTCTTATTTCTACAGTTGCAGCAGCTAACTTATGGAGCTTACTATGTATGCCAGATACTGTGCTAACTGCATTACAAATATTATTTCATCTAATCCTCACAACCATCCTGGAGATAGGTGCTATTATTATGCCCATTTTACTGATGAGGAAATGGAGGCAAAGAAAGCTTGAATGATTGTCCAAGGTCACCTAGATAGTAGGTGTTTGAGGTTGGGTTTGAACTCAAGGTTGGGTATTCAAAGGTGTGCCTGACTCCGGGCCTGGCACTCTATCCACCGTGCTGCATCCTTATAAGGTAGGCAGTATAAGGATCTTTATTCCCATTTTACAGATGAGAAAACTGAGCGTCTGGGAAGCTGACTAATCTGAATCCATGCAAATGGTAAATATTAGAGCCCTAATTATATTGCCATAGCTGTTTATATTACCCCACCCTGGCAGGTTCCTCTATCTGCCCCTCCCACTCAGGTATCATGAAGAACTTCTACCCCACCTTTTATGCACTTTAAAATCGACCCTCTTCCCTTATGCAGAGTATCTGGATTGTTTAGCTGACAAGTCCTGTTCTGGTACTGACCCCTCACCATCATCCCATATCTCTCTCATTGAGAACTTTGGGGGAAGGGGGTGGGGAGGGAGGAAGAGTTGGCAGGGTTTTTTCTGTCTCGGCCTTAGGGGGTCTATTCATCCTGCCAGGAAAAAAAAAACACCAAAAAACCTCAGTCTGCCTTTTCAACCTCCGGGTACTTAGTGCTGTTGTTTTCTTTCTCCACATATTGCAGAAGAAAAAGAGAAAGAAAAAACTACCTTGGGCAACTTTCCGGTGAGAATATCAAACCTTCACTGACTTGTTTTTCTACTCAAGAGTAGGTACTTTCCTTTTCCCATTGGATATTAAAAATAAAAACTGGAACTAGGTATAATTTAATTATTTCTCAATAGCTGAATATTCCTATATCCCAGCTTTTGGTAATGAATTAGGAGGGACAGAAAAGTTTCTCTAAGTTATTTTCTTAGAGAATATTCCTTAGGTGGGTAAAAACAGTCTGGGCTAGATTTTTGCTTTTGTCTTACTTGTTTTTTTTTAACATTTATTTTTCTTAAGAATTAAGTTCCAAATTCTCTCTCCCTACCAATTTATTTTTCAGAACTGCTGGAGCAAGTGATCCAGATTTAAAAGATTTTGACGACCTTTTATAGCAGCCTCCTTCTCATGACCAGTCCCTGGTCTGAATCTGCCTACTTCCTGCATTTGGCCATTTCCTGGACTTACAATTCCATTCCTTGTCCTGATTAGCAACCTACCTTCTTTTTCTGCTTTTCCTCAATATCCACTTTAAACTCTGAAATTTGAAGACAAGAATGTGACAACCTTATCTTTCATCAGGGTTCATGAGGTAGAAATCCCCAAGTTTCTAATCTAGCTATCTCTTCCTCTAGACTGAGGAATTCAATGCTATAAGAGTTCATTAAGAAGCAATGGGGCAGGGTGAGCTGGGTGGCAGCTGGGTAGCTCAGTGGATTGAGAGCCAGGCCTAGAGACGGAGGTCCTGGGTTCAAATCTGACCTCAGTCATTTCCTAGCTACGTGACCCTGGGCAAGTCACTTAACTCCTATTGCCTAGCCCTTACCACTCTTCTGCCTTGGAACCAATATACTGTATTGATTCTTAAACAGAAGATAGGGGTTATTAAAAAAAACAAAGCAGTGGAGACTATTTCCCAACTTGTTTGTTGCAACGTCTTTAGAAGTCAATCAAAAATAATTGCTTACTCTTCACAGCAACTGTGTCCAACTGGTTTCTTTTCAAGGTAATCTGTTTCTATTGAATACATTGGTACTATTAGCAGAAATCAGCATAATTTCATCCTGAACAAAATAGGGGATATAATGAACAATTATATAAGTAATATGTTGAGAGTTCCTATGGATTGATGGAAAAATGAGCTGGTCATAGAGTTTGGAAGACCTGTGTTCAAGTTTTGCTTTCCATATATATTGATTGACTGACTTAGGACAGGTCATGTTTTGAGGGCTATTTCCTTTGTGTCTTTGTTCCACTCATCCTACCCTTCTAGCACAGTCTCTTCTATATTTTAGAAACACGATCGGTGTTTGCTAAATTGAATTATTGGTCTGTAAGGCTTCCAACACCTTCCTGAGACTGACATACCCTACTCTGAAACCTCTTCCTAACCACCAGCCATCATTCTGAAATTGAGAGTGATCAGAAGTGGAAATGGTCTTCTTGGGCTTGGGAAATGGGACATATTAGAACTTCTAAGTATGGTGAATAGGCTGAACCTCATCCTCAGACCCTTGAACCTCCCAACTCCATGTACTGTCACTTGCTGTCATGTTGATTTTACTTCCACAAAATCTCTCCAATCTCTTTTCTCTTCATTCAATCAGTCAATCAATAATCATTGATTAAGCATCTACCATGTGCTAGGATCCGAGGACAGAAATAGAGAAAATTAAACAAACACTAATCTCAAAAAGCTTTCATTTTATGTGAGAGACAACTGTAGATGTGTGAGTATGTGTAGAATAAATACAAAATAAATGCAAAGTGGTTAAATATAAGGGAGCTGGAGAGATGGGCACTAGAAGTTAAGAGAATGAGGAAAGGCTTCTAGTAGAAGGTGAGGCTTGAAGGAAGAGGAGATAAGGAGACAATGGATTCCCTCTGTGAGACAGGAAGACAGGAAAGATGAGATGGAATGCTCTGTATGAATAATAGAAAGGCCAGTTTAGCTGGGCCATAGAGTAGGGGGGGAAATAGTGTATAATGAAACTGGAAACATAGGAAGAGGTCAGGTTGTAAAGGGTTTTAAGTGCCAAAAAGGAGTTTATATTTGATTTTAGAGACAATAAGGAGCCAGTCAAATTTATTGAGCAAGAGAGCAACATGGTTACACTTGCAATTGAGGAAAATCTCTTTGGCATCTGTGTGGAAGATTGTTTGGAGGAAGGAAAGACTTGAGGCAGGGAGATCATTTAGGAGCCTATTATGACAATCTAGGTGAGAGGAGATTAATACCAGAACTAAGAAATTATGGTTATGAAAGATGGGTGGGGGGTGTCAAACATGAAAGATATTATGGAAGCAGAGGTGGCAAGTTTTGGTAGTTGACTGGATGTGTGGTTAAAGGAGAGTGAAGAACCGATAATAATCCTGAGTAAGAATCTGGAAAACTGGAAGAATTGTAGTGCTTTTCACAAAAAGAGAGAAGTCTGAAAGAGGTACTGATCTGGGGAGAATCAATGAGTTCTGTTTTTGGATCTGTCGAATTTGAGATGACCCTGGGATGTACCATTTAAAATATCCATAGACAGTTTGTGATGTAAGACTTAGGAGAGGGATTGGGGCTTTTGAGTTTATAGATTTATAGGCCATCCGCCATTGAGGTTATTGATAATTAAACCCATGAGAATTGATGAAGTCACTGAGAGAATGTAAAGAGGGATGATATAGACCTCAAGATGACTTTCTGGGGACTACAACAATTAGGTGGTATGATATGACAATTAGCTAGCAAAGGAGAGGGCGGAATATTAAGATAGGCAGGATGAGAACCAGGTCATAGTAGAGTCACAAAACCCAGAGAGTACATCAAAGAGAAATGGGTGGTGAACAGTTTCAAATGCAGCAGAGAGGACAAGAAGGAAGACGAATATGTACTTGGAAATTAAGAACTCATTGCTAACTTTGGAGACTATTAATAATAATGATGACTAAAATTTACATAGCATATTTTATACCCTTCCCCGCTGTCTTAAAATCGATACTAGGTAGCAGTTCCAAGGCAGAAGAATGATAAGGGCTAGGCAATTGTGTTTAAGTGACTTGCTCAGGGTCACACAGCTAAATAGTGTCTCAAGCCACATTTGAACCCACATCCTCTCAACTCTAAGCCTGGTTTTCCATCCACTGTGTCACCTAGATGCCCCTACATAGCATCTTCATGTTTATGGAGCACTTTACAAATATTTTTCTCATTTTATCCTTAAAATAACTTGGAGAGATTAGTACTGCAATTACTCTCAATTTACAGATGAAACAGATAAAGATTAAGTGACTTGCCCAGGGTCACATAGACACTAAGTGTCTGAGGCTGGATTTTGAACTCAAGTTTTACTGACTCCAGGTCTAGTGTTCTACCTTTTGCATCATCTAGCTGTCACCTATCTAGCTATTTCAGTTAAATGATGAGCCCAGAAGTAAGTATGCAAAGGTCTGAGGAGTGAGTGAGGCAAGAAAGTGAAACAAAAAATATAGACGGCTTTTCTTGGTCTATTCACACTATTCTCCTGCCTTCATGATATTTGTATGGCCATAGCCTTTCCCTCTTTCTAATCCATGTAGCTACCTAATTGACATTCTTAAAATACAAAGGTTTTGGGCCAAAGATCCAGATAAACTGGGCATTCCATCTACCAACTCCAATAGCCTTTGGTCAGGCTATATCCCCATTCCTGGAGTGCTTTGTTTCTTTACCTCCATACCTTGAAACTAGCTCTCTTCAAAGCTCGGTTCAAACACCACATCTTACAAGAGGACTTTCCTGATTCTTCTAGTTGTTAGTGTTGCTCCCTTGCCCTGAAATCATTCTAAGATTAATTTTTGGATATATTTTCCATTTACTTATTTGTGAATGTAATTTTTGTCCCAAAGCCCAATAATCTGGGGCTCTTTCCTTATTGCTAGAGATAAAGGCCTGAGTGAGGGCTGGTGTGGAGTTAGTGAGAAGGGAGAGCTTCTGTTCTCAGCCAGTCCCTCTTTGGTGACTCTTCAAGAGAGAGTCTTTTTTGAGGGTGTTGTCTTCCATCTTTGAGAGAGAATATGGAAGAGGCCAATCCCACTTCATGTTGTTGAAGAAAAAGACTGGGAAGACAGAAGAGGAGCTGGCAATCCCTATCATATCGCTATTCTCCGCCTACTACTCTAGACCCTTCAGGGAGTTTCCCTTTGGGTGAGATCCAGGGCACTCTCTCTCTTAGTTAAGCTGAGTTATCTTGCTCCCAATGGGAGAGCTCTTTTTTTTTAAATCCTTACCTTCTGTCTTAAAATTAATACTAAATATTAGTTCCAATGCAGGAGAGTAGTAAAGGATGGGCAATTGGGGTGAAATGCCTTGCCCAGGATCACACAGCTAGGAATTGTCTGAAGCCAGATTTGAAGCCAGGACCTCCTGTCTCCAGGCCTGGCTCTCTATTCACTGAGTCACCTAGCTGCCCTGGGAAAGAATTTTCACTTTATCAGTTGGTATATATTCTCTTATGCAGAACTTTGATGACCTATGTTTTGCTATAATTTGGACAAATGTTTTTTTTTTTGTTGTTATTCTCTCTCTCTCTCTCTCTCTATATATATATATATGTATATATATGTATATATATATATATATACATATTCATTGTGGGACTGATATTAGATGTGCAAGGGACAAAACCTTGGGTATAGAGTTTAGCTTCCCCCTCCACCCTCAAGTGACAAAACAATAAAAAGTTAGATTGAACCCTGGACCAACAATATTGAAGGGAACAGATAGATATACTTCTAGCCCAGTACCCTTCTCTCTAAGGAGAGTTGTCTATTCCTAACTTCTTGCTTTTTTCCTCCTAGAAGGAATAGAAGTGTCCCTTGAAGAAGAGACTGGAGATGCTTATTCTGCCTCTCTTTGAGCCACACACTAGAAACCCACTGCCATATGTGAGCTCCCCTCTACATGTGGAACTCCATATTGTGACATGTGCATGTGTCTTACCCTCAGACGTAAGTTCCTTGAGGGCAGAGAACATTTCTTATTGTTATTATATCTCCACCACCTAAGAAAATGCCTAGCATACAGTAGGTACTTAATGAATACTTGTCCTTGAATTCACCTCTCCCCTGAGTCAGATCTGAGCCATTACCCTCTTTGCCTTGCTTTGCTCCTGAAGGTGCTAAGTCCATACTGTGTCCTGCCTCAGAATGCAGGAAGAAACTCCAGCTTCAAAATTCAAATCATACTGGTAAAACCACTCTTAGGCACTCTCCAGGGTCCTAAGCACCAAGAAGAAACTAGATGGCCATTTTCCGAACAGACAATGGCTGATCCTGCCTTGGCATAGATCTCTCTCTCTTTCTCAGGTACACAGCCTGTTTATTGGCTGTCTGTCCTCATTGAGGCTTTGAGCCAATGGAGGCAATGGATGTTCTGGGAAAATCTAATAACCAGATGGTACATACTTGTGCTGTTTTGTGTGTATGTGTGGAGAAAGACAATACTTTGATTTGGGCCCTAGAATAAACAAAGTGTCATTCAATATTTGGTTCTCCTTTGCCTTGTTTTCTCTCTGCCTCTCTCAATGCATCCAACTACTTCAGTTTGGGATCTGTTTCTGTTTCTTTCTTTGTCTCTCTCTATCTTGGGAGTTAATACAGAGAGAATTTTCCTTTTGAACACAGTTTATATTTTAGAAGAGTGCGGCTTCACCACTGCTTGGGCACTTCAGACAGGCAAATGGGAAAGAATCTTGTTTGAAAAGAGTTTCTGCCTCAGATACTTTAGTTGTCAGGAAAGAAAAATGAAATAGGTTTTAAAAAGAGGAAAACTTATCGCTGTTCAGAAACTACTTTATCCCAGGAGCCCCAATGCAAGAACTCAGAGGTCAGTTCTGAGCAGGGAATTCAATATGCATCCTAAACAGAGGCAAGAATTTCTCTCTTCTTCCCAGAAAGGTAGGGAGATTCTGGGTCCCAATCATAGATTCCTTTATGATTTTCTTTGGGCTCTGATTTTTCCTCTGCAGAACTTTTCTAGGATTCACATCCCTTGATCTTTCCCAGACTCCTCTTGCCCTCCACATCCACCTTCAAACAGGACTAATTAAGCCATTGTTCTAAGACCTAATTCTCAACCATGGTTCCAAGAAGCAGTAGCATGCACTGTGGTCATAGCCTGGTAAAACCTTCCCAACAGAAGGGCCAAACCAGGTTGAGGATAATTAACAGGCCTCAAACCCATTGGTGGACGTCTACCCCCAAGCATGTGAAGACTTCCCCCTGCCAAAAGGGAAAATAAGAGCAACTCATTCTAAAGGCCATGAAAGCAGTTGAAATAGTGGGAGTGCCTAGAACTGGGTCAGCCATTGAAGATGCCAAGGTCATCCACCGGATCATGGTCCATCATGACTTTTGATTAAAACTTTTGTCTTACAACTGGACTTTGATGGCTTTGGAAGAAAGAGTGAGTCCAATGACTTTGCAAAACTCTGCTTCATTTCAATGTAACTCAAATGCAAGTCAAGACATCACTCTCATGATGTCATTGACCTTCTTTGAAGACAAAGGAAAACAATGACAACAACAAGGGGGGAAAAGGGGGATTTGGGGTTCAGTATATTAAAAGATGGTCACCAGATGATTGAACTATTATCAATCCTCAATTAAGAATAATCTCAAGTCAAAATTGACTTTATGGAAGTTTATTTACAATTAAGAAGAGAGAGAGGAAATAAGGAAATAAGAATCTAACCCAGTAGGTAATTTACTACAATCCTCTAATTAATCCAGGTAGATCACATTTTATTTCCCCCAATGTCATTAAGTATTTCTTCCTCCTCCCATCTGATGACTCCAACTAGGAGAAATCTTTTCCTTATGAGAAGAAATAACAATGGTTGTTTTGCCCACCTCATTCTCCCCCTTACTTCCATCTCTTAGTTTCCCTGGCTTTCTTCAAGACTTGGCTTAAATTCCACCCTTTACAGGTTGCTTTTCATAGTCATCCCCAACTGCTAATATCTTCTTTCAGATTGCCTTCATTTATTCTATATGTAGCTTTTAAGTACCAGTTTCTTTACATAATGCCTCCCCCATTAGAATGTGAATGCCTTTAAAGCAGGGACTATTATATTTTTCTTTTCTTTGTATCACCAGCACTTGGTAGATTGCTTTACACATAATAAGCATCAGCTAGGTGGCACAGTGGATAGAGAACTGAGCCTGAGGTGAGCAGAATTCATCTTCCTGAGTTCAAATCTGTCCTCAGATATTTTTTAGCTGTGTGATCCTAGGCCAGTCACCTAACTCTGTTTGTCTTAGTTCTTCATCTTTAAAATGATCTGAAGAAAGAAACGACAAACCATTCCAGTATCTTTCCCAAGAAATGGGGTCATGAAGAGTCTGATGAGACTGAAATGACTGAAGAGAAACAAGAAATAATTATTGACTGACTGACGCCCCCTACTAAAGAAGTTTCATGATTTCATTCCCTATATTGAAGTCATTCACCCATTTTGAATTTATCTTGGTATAGGGTATGAGATGTTGATCTAGACCTAATCTATCCCATACTGTTTTCCAATTTTCCCAGCAGTTTTTGTTGAATAGTGAGTTCTCTCAAAAGCTAGGATCTTTGGGTTTATTGAACACTAGCTTGCTGAGGTCATTTACCCCAAGTCTATTCTATTTGTACACCCTTCTGTCTCTTAGCCAGTACCATATTGTTTTGATGACCTCTGCTTTATAGTACAATTTAAGATCTGGTACTGCTAGGCACCCCTCCTTCACAATTTTTTTTTATTATTTCCCTTGATATTCTTGATCTTTTGTTCTTCCAGATGAACTTTGTTTAATTTTTTCTAATTCTATAAAAAAGATTTTTGGTAGTTTGATAGGTATGATACTGAATAAGTAGATTAATTTGGGTAGGATTATCATTTTTAATATATTAGGTTGTGCCACCCAGGAGCAATTAATGTTTTTCCAGTTATTTAGATCCAGTTTTAATTGTGTGGAAAGTGTTTTGTAGTTGTGGTTATATAATTCCTGTGTTTGTCTTAGTAGATAGATTCCTAAGTATTTTATATTGTCTAGAATGATTTTAAATGGAGTTTCTCTTTCTAACTCCTACTGCTGAGTTTTGTTGGGAATATATAGAAAAGCTAATGATATAGATGGGTTTATTTTGTATCCTGCAACTTTGCTAATGTTGTTAATTATTTCCACTAGCCTTTTAGTTGATTCTCTAGGATTCTCTAAGTATTCCATCATATCATCTGCAAAGAGTGATAGCTTAGTCTCCTCATTGGCTACTTTAATCCCTTCAATTTCTTTTTCTTCTCTAATTGCTACCACTAGTGTTTTTAATATAATATTAAATAATAGAGGTGATAATGGGCACCCTTGTTTCACTCCTGATCTTATTGTGAAGGCTTCTGACTTGTCCCCATTGCAGATGATGCTTGCTAATGGTTTTAGATATATACTAAAAGTGTCAATGGTTCCCTTTTCCTTCTAGGTTAAAACAAAACAAAAAACCCCTTTCACTATTTAAATTGAATATATATTTTAAAAAGGGGGGAAACCCTCCACATAAGAGATCACATGGTTTCATATGGAATCTTTTGATATGGTTTGTATGTGAAAATGCCCATGTCTGTTGAAGTTTGCGAGTTCAGAATATAAAAGAAAGAAATTTGGGGGGGGGGGGGTAGGAGGAGGGAAATTTCCCTTTTCCAGAGAAGAATTAGCTTTGTGTTTTAAAAATATTGACTTTTGTCTGTCTCCAGCTCCCTACTTGGGATTCTCATGTTCCCAAGAATAGTTTGGTGAATAGTTCTAGTTGCTTTTCCATACAGATCTACCAGGGAGTGTTCCTCAGGCCTTCGGAAGAGGCAATCAGGTTTCAGAGCTGGAGCATAACCAGAGGAGACGTCTGCGATTTGCACTACTTTCTGTTCATCTTACTTTTATTAATACCAATATTTATGTAGTGTCTTAAGATTTAGATTTAAAGACTGTATTACATATGCCACATATTAATATTTTGTTAATTTATTATATAGTTGTATTATATAAATATGCACAACAACATAATCGTATATATAATATATTAATATTAAAAACTCTTTATGTAGTGTTTTAAGATTTAACCTCCCAAACCCAAAAAACATTTTTCCCCCAACAACCCTGGGCAGGCAAAATAATATTAACATTATTTTGCAGATGAGGAAAGTAAAGTCTAGATTATATATTGAGTATTATGGCCTAGGATTTTAGATTAGATTTACTGATTCTGATACTAGCACCGGGACTAGCCAGGCACTGCTAGAAGGATGCTGATCAATGCCGATGACTTTTGCCAATCCCTTTCCTTTATGTACCCTCGGAGTTTGCCCTGGGTCCATTGTTCTGGAGTTACCTAGCTCCCCATAGGAGAAGTTGGTTGCCAGGACTTAAATGTACTTCAATCTCAGATTCCCAAGGAACAATTCTATTTTTGTCTCTAGCCTGAGGGAGACCCCCCAGTAGGACAGAGGTTGTTGAGGTGGGGAGCAGAAGGAGGAAGAAAACCCCAGGTACTCGGTAGAATTATGATTCAGGTATAGAACAGGTAGTTTTACTCCCACACAGAAAGGGAACAGTAAGTAATAAAAGCATAGAATGATTACGTTTGGTTAAAACACTAATATACAGACTCCAAGAGGCATCTGTAGCAAGGCTACTCATTTGCTACTGTATATTTCATTTCTATATCCACCCTAGTCAGTGCTAACTGTATTCTTTTCTTCCAGGTATATTCTCTCTTTGATAAACTGTTACTATATCTCCCACCATCACAGTTGCTGTTGTCACTGCCCCCTTCACCTCATTGCTTGGGTGCCTAGGAAGAGGAAGATACCAGCTGCCTTTCTAGATTTCACAAGATCCTAGTTTAAAAGAAAGAAGATGCAAAGGAGATAGCTCCATTCCAAGCACAGGCTTACCTAGAAGTCCGTGTTTTCTTAGGTGACCCGAATGGAGGAAAGACACCCCATCCCATTCTGTCAGCTCTCCAGAACTCATAGAACTTTTACACATTGTCATTGACAGCAGGAAGGAGAACCCTGAGGAGTATGGATTGGCCTTTTAGTAAATCCCCAGAGTTTTAGCACAGCAGCCAATTGAATGGATGAGTCTTCATGGCCAATTAGAAGGGCTCTTCCATCATATATCCCTAAAGGAGTGCTATACAACTACAGGATTCTTTCCCTTATGACATAAGGGAATATAAACTAGAAACAGGGACTGTAATCTTTCTTCCCTGTAACTTGGGAACAGAAACTGTAACCTCTCTTTTTTGTAACTTGGGAACAGGACTATTTGAGGCCGGACGATTGAGAGGGCCCTTTGTTGGTCATCTATCATCAGTAGCTAAGGAAAAGCACTTTTTTCTAAACACCTGGGAATTGCCATCTTCTTCATATTTCACATCACATCTGACTGGTCTCAAAGGTTGAGGAGTCATGCACCCCCAGGCTAGACCAAAGGGCTAGGTCTCAGAACTTTTCACAGGACTTCAAATTCTCCCTGATAGTTATCAATATCTCTTTCAATAGACTGGCTTTGAGGCTCTAGTTCTTTTCTTGTCCTCTGATTTGCATCTCCTAACTAGTCTTGTTGCCTCAGGTCTATCCTCTTTCCAATCTATCCTTCACATAGCTGTCAAAATAAACAGTTAATGCACTGGTTAGCTCAAAACACAGATCAATAGCTGTCAGGCATGGAGTTGGGAGGGTGGGTTCAAATTTGGCCTCAGATACTTCCTAGTTGTGACCCTGGGGAAGATACTTATGTAGATCTTACCACTCTTATGCCTTGAAACTGATACTTGTGTCAATTCTAAGATAGAAGGTAAGGATTTGGGGGGAACCCCAAAACAACCAGACACTTCCCGTCCAGGACTTTCGTGTACCAACATGATAACATATAAACTCGTTATCTTGGCATTCAAGCCCTTCCACATTGGTATTTTGTGGTACTCTTCTTTATGTGCTCTGTGTTATAAACACATTGAACTACTCTTACCTCTATCCCCCTTCTCATCTTTACCCTGCTCTGCAAGGCCTCAGATTTATTCCTTATTCCTGGTTCAGAATCCCCCTATCCTCTCTACGACTGAAATCTTTCTCTTACAAAGAACAATTTTTTCCAACCCTTACCTTCCATTTTAGAATCAATACTGTGTGTTGGTTACAAGGCAGAAGAGGAGTAAGGGCTAGGCAATGGGGGTTAAATGGCTTTCTCAGAGTCACATAGCTAGGAAGTATTAGAGGTCAGATTTCAACCCATGACATCCCATTCTAGGCTTGGTCTCAATCCACTGAGCCACCTACCTGCCCCCAACTTGATCATATTCTAACTTTTATTTTGGCTTTGTGTGCCCATGTCTTATTTTTCCTCTTCCTTCCACCCCTTGCTTGACTGGAAATTTAGAGGATCGTGGCTATGTTCTTTTCTGACCTGAAAAACTAGTAAGGAGTCAGGTTGTAAAGAACTTTAAATGGCAAAGAGACGAGTTTATATTTGATCTTAGAGAGGTTAGGGAGTCATAGAGTTTATTGAGTAGAGAGGAGAGAGATGATCCAGGAGGGGAAGGTGATCAATAGTGTCAAATGCTGCAGAGAGGTCAAGAAGGATGAGGACTGAGAAAAGGTCATTAGATTTAGCAGCTCGGAGATCTTTGGAGAGAGCAGTTTCAGCTGAGTGATGAGGTTGGAAGTAAGACTGAAGAGGGTTTAGAAAAGAGTTGACAAGCATTTCTTCTTAGAGCACTTAGCACAATACCTGGCATATGCTAAGTGCATAATAAATGCCTGTTCGTTTGACTTGAATGGAAGGTGGCATTGGGGTTAGATGATCTCTTCCTGTTTCTAAGAAACTTTGATTTGTTCAGAACTGGTTCTAATGGTGTAAATCCATGACCTTCTGCAATGTTATCTAACAGAATGCTTTACGATTTATGCTTCAGGAATGGACTGGACAAAATGACCTCTGACATCTCTTTAGAGAAGCAGAGAATCTTAGCGTTGGAAGGGCTCTCAGATGCCAAGTGCAATTCACGCTTGAAACATGACTCCTGAAGCATGTCCCTTTGGTGGCTTCATTAGAGACCTAAAGTGAGTGTAGGGGAGAAGCCTTACCTGATATATAGGTTTGGGTTTTGCTGGCACCAAGGCTGCCTGCGGGCTGAATAGTCTGCCTGGATAGATGCACGTTCCCTTCCTGTAATAGCAGGTCAATTACAGCAAAATTACATCCCATTAAATACTATTTATTGCCTAATATATGTAGTATGGACACTGTAACCTTTTAAGCCTTTTTTATTTAGAATTCATTACAAGGCAACTAAAAGGACTTTGGAAACCTATCTGTTAGGTAAAACTAGACAATTTGATGTCAGGGACTGGTCTGATTTTTACCCAGATGCTGTAGAAGGAGGTTAATGTCTTTTGCCATCAGCCCTGGCACCAGTATCACTTCTGGGCTGTGTCATCAATAGATTCAGATAGAGATGGAATATATCTCATTGTCCTTTGTGGCATCTGGGTGATAGAACAAAAGAAGAAAACATATTGACAAAGCGGTTACTTCTGATCTATTTATCCTTGGAGTTTGGGTAGCAATGTGGTATAGGGGAGTGTTTAACTTGAAATAAAGGAGACCTGGTTTTGAATCTTGCCTCTTGATATGTATTAGCTGTGTGACTATGGATAAGCATTTAATCTTTGTTCCTTTCCTTTTTAAAAAAAGTTCAGATTTTAAATTTATTTTTAAAAGAATAGTTCACTTTTTCCTTAATTACATGTAAAAACAATTTTAACACCTAAAAACAATTTCGAGTTCCAAATCCCTCCCCCTTTGACACCTTTCCTCTCCTCCTTACTCTCTTAGATGATAAGCTGATGTTCATTCATTTAACCTTTCTGAGCCTTAATTTCCTTATCTGTAAAATAAAGGAGTCAGACTAGATGGCCTTTATGGTCCCTTCTAGATCTAAATCTACAATCCTTTAGTATTCCATGCAGGGTGCCATTATAAAACCTTGGAGGAACCCATGGAGATTTGTAGGGAGGAGATGTTAATTTACCGCTATGAGCTATAATCTGCTCTCTGCTCCCCACGTTAAGGTTAGCCATTTGAAGTAATTACATATGCCCAATCACTCCTGCTTCATGTGCAACTCTGGGGAAGCACAGTCTGGATATTACAACTTCCTTTTCATTCCCTCCCAGGGACTCTACATGATCAGAAACCATTCAGACACTTTGATTGCTCAGATGACTCAATGGGAGTCACCAACTTTATTTTTTCTCCTGAGAAATCTTCTTCATTTGTCCTGCTATTCTTGTGTTCTAAGATGTTCTGGGGTTGACTCCATACCCTGCTTTTATATGCTCCAGACTTTGGCACTGTTGTCTCACCTGTTAATGTAATCTAGGCCCCCTGGGGTCTTGCTATCTGCTCTGTTATTGCATCTTGAGGACTTCTGGCTTTTCCATCTTCCTGTAACTAAACTTTCTTTTAGCTGTTTTCTGCCCTAATTAGAGTGTTAGCTTCTTGAGGATAGGAACTATCTCACTTTTTTCTCTTTGGATCCCTAGTACCTGGCACTTACTATGGTAAAGCCATTAGTGAATGCTTTTTCATTCAATCATTACTTAATTCAAGCCTCTGATAGGGGAAGAGCTCAAGAGTTTCTGTCAAGGATGTACTTATTGCTGAATCTATGACAGAGGTATCATTCCTGAAAGTCTTTCATCTTCTCTGGGCCTAAGATACCAGATAGTTTTCAAAAATCTGACACACAAAATTTCTTTCTTTTTTTAAAAAATGCATACCTTTTGTCTTAATATTGATTCTATGGCAGAAGAGCAGTAAGGGCTAGGCAATTAGGGTTAAGTCACTTGCCCAGGATCACAGCACTAGGAAGTATTTGAGGCCAATTTTGAACCCAGATCCTCCTGATTCCAGGCCTGGAGCTAGCTAGCTGCCTCGACACACAAGAATTCTCCAGAAATACATAAGATGCAGGTAAAGCCTCTAGGAATTTTATATCCCTTAGGCCTATTATACTTAGTCACAAAGAGATTATGCTCTTGCTCAATTTTTTCAGTTATATTAGATTCTTTGTGACCCCATTTGCATTTTTCTTGGCAAAGATATTACTGTTTTGCCAATTTTTTTCTCCAGCTCATTTTACAGATGAGAAAACTAAGGCAGACTGGGGCAAGTGACTCACCTAGTATCTCACAGTTAGGAAATGCCTGAAGCCAGATTTGAACTCAGGAAGATGAGTCTTCCTAACTCCAGGTCTGGCACTATATCTCCTTTACCACCCTGCTAGTTGCCCTGCTAGATAGCTTAGAACTTAAAAGAACCTTAGAAACCTCATAACCCACCCCATCTCATTTTACAGAGGAAGAAATTGAGGTCTGAAGAAGTTAAGTGACTTGTCTAAGGCCACACAGGTGGCAAACACTAGGGATAGGGTCTGAATCGAAGTCCTCTGAAGATTGGTATTCTTTCCATGGTACCAGACAGCTTTCCAAGAGTTTTCAAGGAACTCTTCCATTCTTTGTCCTTTCAGACAACCTGTTTTACAAGCTGCATATAATGAGCCAGTCTATAAAAATCTCAGCCCATAAGTTTGATTTCTCCCTTGTTTTTATCTGCCAACTTCAGTCTAGAAAAGAGGCTGGTTCCCTCATTGGGGCTGTTCCTGCCTTCCTGCCTCTGCAGATCAGATTCCTTGGTTTCTTGATTATGATAATAAGTACCTTGGGTTTTGTAGAAGAGGAGAGAGCTAGAATTTGAACAGAAATCTTCACATGAGGTATATGCAGAATGATATTCACCTGAGCATTTGTGGTACCAACTACAGAATCTTCAAGGGAGGGAACGATTTATAGGCTCCCCTCCTACTTTGATCCATTCAAGCAGTGGGCCAAGGATCACTGGATTCAAAGGAAATCTGAGATTTTTGTTCAAGAGAGATGACTGACATGGGTGATCACCATGATTCCATAGAGAGGATGGAGCAGATGAAACCATAGCAGGGAAGAAAAAAGCAAAAGGATTGCAAGATGAGAAGATGCTACTTCCTTCTTTTTATCCCTCCTCACATCTTGAAAGCTTAAGAGCTTATTGAAGGTATTCTTCCGTTTCACTTAAATCATTAAGTTTGTTGGTATATTTGGGTGAAATAACTCTTAATAATTGCTTTAGTTTCTTCTTCACTAGTGGTAAATTCACCCATTTCATTTTTGATGCTAGTAGACCGAACCCCGAAGATACGGGTTTGAGTCTGGTATCTTTCACTTGTCTGTGTGGCCTCTGGCAAATTACTAAAGCTCTCTAAGCCTCCGTTTTTCACCTGAAAAATGAAGATGATAATAATACTTCATAGCAGATAATTATATCTTATACTTCTTATTTTACGAGGCTATTGTGAGAATCAAATGGTATCTTGTGTATATGGGATTTTGTAACCTGAATGTACCAGAGAAAGATGAGTTATTATTTAGTCAGTCAGTCAACAAGAATTTAGTCTTATTATTAACATGGTCAATGTTTTCCCCTGGCTCTCCCTGGCCTCCCACATCATTTCGAATGTTCTCCCACCAACTCCGTGAACAGCAGTGTGCCGAGTGTAACTATGTGAAGAATGCTTCCCATTTGCTAGAGCAGAAATCTCGGGTACAAACCTACTTAACCTGCTGTAGCAGCAAGCAGCTGTATATTTATTCACATACACATTCAACTTAAAATGGATATTTGGCCTGCAGATGTTTGGCAGATGTTGGTGCTGCTGCTGAGGGAGCCATTAGCAGCTTGGGAGGCTCCTTGCATCCAAAATAACTAGCCTTCATTTCAGTTTTGCTAGTAATCACCATGGTGGTTATTACCAGCTAATTGCATTTCAGATTTGGAATAAATGGATTTCATTTTTTTCTCCATGCATCTTTCTCTATTACTTGGAGATTAACATTCTCTCTGGTTTTTAACTAAAATGTATGCATGACAATGTAATTGTCATGCATACATTAGCCCTAATGTGCTTTCACATACAAGTGCATTTTTCTCTTATTCCAACTTTCTCATGTAAATCACAAGAGGTTCTTGAGCATCATCATCATCTTCTTCAAAACCCTGACCTTCTGCCTTAGAATCAATACTATGTGTTGGTTCCAAGGCAGAAGAGTGATAAGGGCTAGGCAATGGGGGTTAAGGGACTTGCCCACTGTCACACAGCTAGGAAGTTTCTGAGGCCAGATTTGAACCCAAGACCTCCCATCTCTAGGTCTGGCTCTCAATCCACTGAACTACTCAGTTGCCCCCTCTCAAGCATCTTCTAAGGAGGAATTCTCAAGAAGAAAAAGGAGGAGGAGGAGGAGAAGACAGAGAGAGGACATGACAGAGAGAGACAGAGGAGATAGAGAAGGGGGGTGGAAGGGGAGAAAGGAGAAAGAGAGAGAGAGAGAAAGAAGGAAAGCAAGGAGGGAAGAAAAATATTTTGATCTGTACTCTCCTGCTTATGCAACATTATATTAATAATTAACATCTTAGATTTGAAAGGGACCTCAGATGCTATCCAACCCAACTTATAAATGAAGAATTCCCTCCCTCTAAGACATAACTGATCATAACATCTTTCCTTAGAGACCTCCATAGCAATAGCAGCCCATTCTACTTTTGGAAAGTTCTAATTATTAGCAAGTAATTTGTTTGTTTTTACATGAACCCTAAATTGCCTCTTTGCAACTTTCACTTATGGCTTTTTTTTGTCTATTTGTGTCTTGTCCTACTAAACTATTTGCTCCTTGAAGGCAGGGAATACTATATATCTTGTGTAAACTTTCTCTCTCCCCTACTACCGCGTAGAGTGTTTTCTATAGCAAGTGTTTAATAAATGTTTATCGTATTAGATTTCATTGTAATTATTTTCTATCATATGTTAGAGTTTTTTGTGTACCTGTCTTATTCTTACTGCTAGACTATAAGCATCTTGAAGACAAGGACCATACCATTAATTTTTAAAAAAATCTTTATGTTCTGTTAAAACCAGCAGAAATGCGCATTGGCTATGGGAGGGGGGAAGGGGGAGGCGAAAGGGAAAATAAAAACATGAATTATGTAACCATGGAAAATTTTTCTAAAAAATAAAATATTATTATAAAAAAATATTTATGTTCAAGGGCTTAGCACAGAGCTATCTATATAGCTGTGGTTGTTGTTTAGTCATTCAATTCTGTCTGACTCTTTGTGACCCTATTTGGAGTTTTCTTGGAAAAGATACTGGAGTGGTTTGCGATTTCCTTTTCCAGTTCATTTTACAGATGAGGAAACTAAGGTCAACAGGGTTAAGTGACTCTCCCAGGGTCACACAGCTGGGAAGTGTCTGAAGGGCAGATTTGAACTTAGGAATATGAGTCTTCCTGCCTTCAAGCTTGGCACTCTATCCACTGCACCACCTGGCTGCACTTCTATATAGTAGTTCTTGGTAATTATTCATTTGCCAAATTAATGAAGAAGTTACCACAGAGTTGGAAGACAGGAAAGAACTGATGAATAGAATTGTTTTCCAACACTGTTCCCATAGATCAATGGTTCCCAAACTTTTTTGGCCTACTGCCCCCTTTCCAGAAAAAAAAATATTACTTAGTGTCCCCTGGAAATTATGAAACTATTTATTGAACTCAGAATAGAATGTAATACAAAAAAAGTGTGGCCATCACCGCCTCCCTGGATCACTGCAGCACCCACCAGGGGGCGATAGCACCCACTTTGGGAATCACTGCCGTAGACAAAACTCACCTTAGTCCTTTAAGCAGTAATTGTAAGATGCAAAGAAGTACCTATTTGGAAATGACTGACTGAAGTCTGGTATTATACTTATAACATATTATAATAGTAATAAAAATAACCAACATATATGCATATCTACATATACTGCTTTAAGATGTGCAAAAACTTTGCATAAATTATCTCATCTGATCCTCACAGCACCTCTGAGATGTTGGTGCTATTATAATTCCCATTTTACAGAAGAGGAAATTGTAGTTTACCAGGGTCACAGAGCTAGTAAGCATGTGAAGCGAGATTTGTACTCAGGTCTTCCTGATTCCAAGTTCACTATCCATTCAGTTTGCCACCAAGCTACCTTATGTAGACTAGAACATTTAGTACAGATGCACACCCTCAAAACTAGTAATCGCATAAAACAAAAATGTGACATAAAAGTGATATTTCACATTTTTAAGAAGTCATATTTGAAGATTTACAAAATGTATTCCTCATGAGAGGTATATAAAGTGCATGGCTTAGGCCTTCTTATTCTTATCAGAAGAGAAAATGAGGCAATGGGAAATGGCTTTCCCAGTTTGTACATAGATATTAAATTCTACAAACACTTGCAAAGTTTCTATTTTTATGTAAAGTTCCTATCTAGGCCCTGTAGGAAATGCAAAGATAAATAACACTTGGTGTCTACCCCCAAGAAACTTACATTCTGGTAGTAAAATTGGGACCCACCTCCAGTCATTTGATCCTATCTACCACCTTTTCCATTAACATCTACTACCTCTATAATGAGGGAGAGCCAGGTGACGCCGTGGAGAAAAACCAGGTCTGGAGTCAGAAAGATTCATCTTTACTGAGTTTAAATCTGACCTCGGTTTCCTCATCTATAAAATGAGCTGGTGAAGGAAATGGCAAAACCCTCCAATATCTCAGCCAACAAAATCCCAAATGGGATCACAAAGACAACTGAATCATACCTCTATAATGAATACTGTTCTCCAGCACTAGAGCTAAAACGGATTTCCCTTTATATGCAAAAGTCCTTTTCTGATATACCATAGGGGTAGACTGAGGCTGTATACTTGTTTATCCATCCATCCATCCATCCATCCATCCATCCATCCATCCATCCATCCACCTGTTATACTCAGTAAACTCTCAAGAATTCTTGTACTAAGTGAAATGTACTATGCGGACTGCCATGGGCAGTAATAATAATAGCTAGCATCTATATAGATCTTTAAAGTTTGCAAATTGCATCACAAATATCATCTCATTTGATCCTCAAAACAACCCTGGTGAGTAGGTGTTATTATTATTTTTGTTTTACAGATGAGAAAGCCAAAGCAAAGAAAGGTTAAGTGACTTGCCCAGGGCCACACAGTTGGTAAGCATTTGAGGCTGAACTCGTCTTTCTGAACTCATGGGCCACGCTCTATATAATCTGTCATCAGGTTTCAGATCAATAAGACACAGTCCCTTTTCTCAAGGAATTTGAAGATGGTAAGGAGGAAGAGAGAGTTAAGAGAAATGAGAAACAAGCTAGTTTGAATGTAGAAGTACAGAGGGTGAATCTGGGACATTATGACATGGTACCATGAAAAAAGAGCTGAAAGTCAGAGAGCCTGGACTTGAATTCCAAGTTTGCCATTACTTCTTTTTTTTTTTTTTTAATCCTTCCTTTCTGTCTTAGAATCAATACCGCTTATCAGTTCCAAGGCAGAAGAGCAGTAAGGGCTAGGCAGTGGGGGTTAAGGGACTTGTCCAGTATCACACAGCCAGGAAGTGCCAGAGGCCAGATTTTAACCTGGGACCTCCCATCTCTACTCCTGGCTCTCTATCCACTGAGTCACCTAGCTGTTCCCTGCCTCAATTCTCTTGTCTGTAAAAGGAAGAGTTTGGACTAAATGAGTTCTAAGGTCCTTTTCAGCTCTAAAGCCATGACCTACTGTACTGTGAACCTATGACCAGATGAGGACGCTCTCAGGGAATCTATGAAGAATTCAGAGGAGGCCTTTGAACTGGACCTTAAATGAGGGGTAGGTTTTTGTGACAGAAGCAACATTTGTTTCAGGTAGCTGAATTAGTTTTCTCCTTAAAGGCTTGAGGAAACCATTTTGGACACTTGATTGGTTGGGGAAGGTGGCTTCTGGGCCGCCCAGGCATCCCAGACTGTGAGGAATAATACTCTTCAGGACGGACAGAATCCCCACTCCCTAGTGAGTCAATATACCTTTCTGATAAAGGGTTGCCCCCATAATTGATAGGGAAGCCAAGAGGGGCCGTACTCACCTGAATCAGTACTACATCCTTATTGAATCTCCTTTTTATTACTGAGTAAATTATTTGGGGGGTGTTATATGGCCCATGAGTATTTTGTGACATTCTAATTCTGAACTTAAATCATTGGATTGACCCAAGCTAGGCCTGGCCCAGAACAGCTGTCAGCAGGCATTCATCTTGGAAGGCTTTCTCAGAGAAGGTGAGGGTTTAGTCATGTTTTATGGAATGGCAGGAGTGCAGCTTGGCCAAAGGTAACAGCAGGGCATTCTAAGAGTCAGGGACACCCAACGTAATGACGGAAGAAAGAGAAGTGTTCTTGTCCCACAGGCCTCCAGGGTCCTCAGTGGATGGAGAGAGTCAGGCAGGGCTGTTAGGCTCCTGATTTAGATAGAGGGAGCAGGGTATCATGCCGTGTTCCTGTCATTGATTAATATGGGGATTGACCAGAGAACCACAAGGTTGAGAGGCCAGCTCACCATCCAGTAAAGGCCTGTCTCATAAATAAACGAACATGTATTAATACGGAAATGTTTTAGCATAATTGGTTGCAAAGAAAACCAGGGTCATAAATGGAAGCAGATTCATCATCCCAGTGACAGGTTGCAGGTGGAGCTTCCTTTAAAACAGACATATGAGGCTAGTATTGCCCTTTCCACTCACTGTGACTTCTTGATTCCAGGAAGGAGACATCTTGAGGTCTCTCACCCGGAGGGCATCCTGCATCCAGGTGTGGGGATCACACAGTAGAACAGCAACCTGATGCCAAGTTGCTCTGATGGTGCTGCTCTTTCTTGCTCTGTACCTATTTATCTAATAATTACTCATCTTTGAGGCTTCCCAAGCATTTTCTTCACAACAGTTCCAGGAGACAAGTTCTGTTTTTTTGCTTTTGGACTAGATCCACAATTCCTTTGGGCTGGGGAACTCCTAGGTGAGGAAGATCCTTTTATCATTGCAGGTTGGCTCCTGCTGTGCAATTTATAATCTTAGAGTCTTGCCTGGAGGAATAGAGATTAAGTGACTTGCCCAAGATCATACCAGATGGGACCTGAACCCAAGTGTTCCTGTCTCTGAGATAATCTGTCTATTCAATATGTTGTGCTGAGTTTCTGTTGTCTCGGTTTTACAGATGAAGAAGACAGAATCATATCTTTAGAGCTACAAAGGATTTTAGAGGTCACCTCCTACAACTCTCATTTTACAGATGCAAAAACTGAGGTCAGTGAACTGAGATGATTTCTTCAGGGTCATACAGGGAGTAAAAGACAGAACTGAGATTTTTTTAAAAAACCTTGTGAGTATTTAACATTAGCCTGAACCACTTTTCTTTCCCTTGGTACCCCAAGATCAGCCTTGCATTTAAAGGGAAAGTTTCATATTAAGTTTGAAAATAGCCCATTCTTTGAACCTCACAGCTTTGATTGAATTAAGAACATGGGCTGATGATTTTTATGTCAACAAACTACTTAAAATAAAGGGTGCTTGTGCACTCTGGGGGGAAACCAGAGTCCTCCAGGAAAGCTGGCTTCTTGTCCCATGTGACTCCTGGCCAGAAGACAGCCTCTGATCCAGACTTAGGTTAGTATCCACCAAACCAAAGAGACTCGGAAATGTGATATCACTGAAAATATAAATTTGGGTTTGGAAATAAATTAGGCTCTTTGGCTAGGATTTTTGAGTGAGACAGTGTTCTTGGGAATGGTTCTGGGGCCCGGTGGAAGTTCTTTCTCTGGCATGCTCCTTAAATTTATTTAATAAATAATTATTAATTAAGATATTCCAGAGAATTTCAGAGAATTTTAATCTTAACATCCCTTCCCTTCCATCTCAGGATCAATACCAAGTATTGGTTCCAAGGCAGAAGAGCAGTAAAGAACAGGCAATGGTGGTCAAGTGACTTACTCAGGGTCACACAGCTAGGATGTAACTAAGGTCAAATTTGAACCCAGGACTTTCCATCTCCTGGTCTGGCTCTCTATCCACAGAGTCACCTTTCTGCTCCTTGAATGGAGATTTTACTCTAGGTTTACTATCTCCAGGTCTCCTGATTTTTTTCTACTACAGCCCCTTATCAGCAAAGGGGCTGATGAGAAAGGTAGTCTTTTCTAGGTGGAAGGAGGTTCTGGAGGATCATGGGAAGTGGAAGCCCAAGACCTTTTGCTGAGATGGAAGGAGTTCAGGGCTGATTTAATACAATCATAGAGATCTGGAGTTTTGTCTGGCTCATTGACCCAATCAAAGAGTGATCCGCCTACACAGAATTTGTTGTTGGGCTGAATATGCCTGTTTGCCATGGTGTCAGACATGGTAAAGTTGTTTCTTCTCTATTCAGTCTCCCCTGCCTCATCACTGGCTGGTCAAGTGGCTTTGCTATGCTCTGGAATTTTCTGCTTTACTAAAACCTTGTTCATTTGCTGACTGTACTCTTATACTCTCAAATATCTGAGGCTGCCTCATCTCTGGTGATGGTGGCCTGAAAAATCTGTGCTTGAGTATTCCTCCTGTAGGCAGGAAGGTCTTACTGTTTTGGGGATTCTTGGCTTAAGACAGGGTTGAATTTGACAATTTACTATGATGAGGAAGAAGGGCCCAGACCTCCAAGGCTATTATTGCAGAAAATTGTCTCCAGCCTTTAGGGAATAAGGGAAGTTATAGAAGCTAGAGTGATACTGGCTTCCTTAATGTAGCTTGAACAAGTAACTCCATCCCCAAACTTGTGCTTTTCCCTTGGCTTTTCCTCACATATAGAACTTTCTTCCTCATCTCGAATTCTTGATTTCCCTTGCTTTCTGGGAAACCTAACTAAAATTCCATATTCTACAGGAAACCTTTCATGATTCCCCCTTCATTTTAATACCTTCCCTCTATTTATTATTTCCAATTTATCCTGCATAGGGCTTGTTGGTACAGAGTTGTTTAAATAGTCACCCTAACAGACTGAGCTCCTTGAGAGGAGAGGCTCTCTTTTGCCTTTCTTTCTATCCCCAGCCCTTCGCTCAGAGCCTAGCACATAGTAGGCACTTAATAAATGTTGACTGACCAGCTGGCAAAGGCAGTCAAACCTAAAATATCTCCTTTACAGCCTGCTATCATGCCTGAAATTCCACCTTTTAGAGATTCATTCTTTGGAGAGCATATCTTATCCTTAGTTGGAAAGCAAATACTTTCAGAGGAATAAACTGTTAAGCTATTTTTAGTCATTAACATGTTAGCATGGATTAGTTTAAGTAACTTAAGAACATGAAAATTGCCACAGTAGATCAGAACCATATTTCTTCTGGCATTGTATTCCCCTTTCCCTGACAGAGGTGCCTGGAGATGGGACCTATTATCTTTCTACCATTCCTAATGTTTCCTTTAAAACTTAATGCAGTTAATTTTCATTCAAAATTGGATTGCTTCCTGTGAATGCCATCTATTAAGCACCTTCTGTGTACCAGTCACTACATTAACTGCTGGGCATACAAAGGAAAAAAAACACAACTCTGCCTTCAAGGACCTTACATTCTATTGGAAGAAACACGCAAACACAAAGAAGAAAATGTGAAATACTGTATATAAAAGGAGATTAAAGACAATAAGGGGCACTTGAAAATATGAGGCTCAGGTTAGACTTTCTGGTGTAGTAACACATGAACTAAACTTTGAAGAAAGCTCAAGATTCTCTGAGGTGAGTGAGTGTATTATAGGCATTGGGGATGACCAGTTCAAATGAATGAAGTCACCACATGGACTATGGTCGATGGGGAATCTCAAGTAAGCCAGATGCTTAAAGGAGGGTAATGCTCAATATTCCTGGACAGGAAGACTTGAATCAGGTAGCCAAAGAGGAGCTCCACCTATTGAGTTCCTTAGCTTCCTTTAAATTCCAATTAAAATCTTTCTTTTTAAAAAAAAAAATTGAAGTCTTTCCCATCTCCTCTTGATTCTAATATCTTCCCTCTGTTCATTATTTCTTAATTATCTTGTATATAGCTACCTTTGTATATATTTATTTGTATGTTATTTCACTTATTGAACTGCAAGCTTGTAAGAGGGGAAAACTAGATATTTAAGGTATGGTCGCCAGAAATCGATTAACTCGATTTCAAAATAAAATAGACCCAAGTCAGGATGACTTTTGTGGTAGTTTATTTACAATTAGGAAGGTTGAAGGTAGGGAAGCTGAGAGAGAGAAACTCTTGCTCCAACCCGAGGTCCAAACCAAGTAGGTATTTAGAGGCCCCAGCAGAGAGGCACAGAGATTAATTAAAGAAGGTTTCTAGCCACAAGGCCTCCTCCAATAAGAGAGGCATCCTTAAGGCTAGAGCCTCCAGAAACACCAAGGGAAGAGAAAGAGAGTCAGCCTAACTTACCCATGTGACAATTCAGAGGGAAGCAGTCAGAGGTCTCACTAGAGATCCTTCTACACCAAGTTCAAAACGCCAACTGCCTCCACAGGAAGTTACCACCATATTTAAAAGATAGCATCTTCCGTCACTTCAAGGATCCACCTCCAATTTCAAGTGGACAAATGGCAGCCTCAACACTGTTTTGGACTGCCCCTTTGGGCAGTCCCTTGTTTCCGATTTGTTACTTATTATTGTGTGGGTAACAGACCTCCCCCTCCCCACTTAATTCTAAGTTGGGTGACATTATTCCTGGTGGCTAAGACTACACAAATGAATGAGGATGAGCTAATTCCATTCACACAAGCTCCTTGAGAGCATAGACATTTACCTCTTTTTTTTTATCCTTCAGCATTTAGTACAGTGCCTAGCACATAGTTGGTGCTTAATAAACATTTGATTTATTTATTGATTGTATTTTATTCTAGAGGCAAGAGGGAATCACAAAAGCTTCTTGAGCAGGGGAGTGATATGGTTAACCTGTGTTTTAGAAATATTTGTCTTTAATTTTTGAATCAGATCGATGACATCCTGGGGTGATGTCTTGACCTGCTCATGAACTGGATTTAAGTGAGGCAGAGTTGCACAGAGTCATTAATCTCATTCTCTCTTTCAGAGTCATCAAAGCCCAGTGACAATAAAAAAAAAGTCAGGACAACTGGTGATGGCACAGAATGCAATAGATGACCTTGGTATCTTCAATGTCTGACCAAATTCTAAGTACTCCGTAGCACCTGCTTCAACTGCCTTCATGGCCATTAGAACAAATTGTCCTCATCTGCCTATTCTGCTGGAAGAAGGCTTCATATTTTTGAGATAAACATTCCCTTAATTCACTGATGGGTTAGTTACTCTCAATCTGGTTTAGCTTGTCTTTGGAGACAGTTTTTACTTGGGTGAGGTTGCTGCACATGCTACAGCTTCTTAGAGCCACAAATAAGAGTTGGGTAGAAGGTGGACACTAAAAGTGGATAAGCAACTCTGAAAAGGGACAGACAAGCCCTTATACTAGAGGTGCTAGGCCTTTTGGAAAAACTCTGTACATCTTGAAAAATGTCAGTTTGACAGTTGGGTGAAGGATGGATTAGAATGGGGAGAGACTGGAGATGGGAATGAGTTCCACTGAATGTACCATAGTAGATCAGAACTATGTTTCATCTACCCTTGTACTCATTTCCTGATAGAGGTACTTAGAGATGGATCCCATTTTCTACTTACCACGCACAATTTCCCCCTCCCTAAAACTGAACACAATCTATTTTTTATCAAGAGTGGGCTGTTTCCTTAAGAATAATATTTATTAAGCAACTATGATATGAGAGAACAATTTCTCTTTGCCCTATCCTAAAGTTACTCTACTCAAGATAAAATGTGAGCTTTCATCAAGGCTTTTAAAATTTGGTAAGCAAATATGTATATCCCCTCTCAGTCTCTCTCTCATAGTGATATAAAAATAAACAATTGATTTGTTTTGTTTTTACTTCTCTTTCACTAATGAATCTGTCCCTCCCTCTTTCTCTGCCCAGTGAGTCATCCCTTCTAACAAAAAATAAAATACAAGAGGAAAAAAGCAGGCCAGAAGAACCAAGAAACACCTCAACCAGGAGTGAAAATATGAAATATTCTACACCCATGGTTTCCCACCTTTACAGAGAAAGGAGGGAGATGCAATTTCTCATTATGATAAATTTTTAAAGACTCGGCTTTTTTTTTCCATGCACCCTCATAGCCTCTGTCTGTTTGAATTAGAGAGCTATCATGATGTGGTAGAAGGAGCACTGTATCAGGAGTCAGAATACTAAAAATTTAATATAATTAATACCAAAATAGCTCTCATTTATATAGTTCCTTAAGGTTTACAAAGCACCTTGCTCAACATAACCTTGTGAAATATATAGTTCAAGTATTATTGGTCCTATTTTAGAGATGAGGAAACTGAGATTCCATTTAATATAGACACCTCATAGAGGTGAAGAGATCCTTGGAATCATTAAATTCCTTTATATTATCCTTGACAAATGGCCATATAACCTCTGAAGAAAGATGTCCAGGGATGAAGAATTTGTTCTCTTCCTCAGAAGCAACCTTCCAGGTCACTTCTAAATCATGCCACCATCACTCTAATAATCCCTCCTTGACCATCTCTTATGAAAACCTGGACTGTGCCCTTAAACTCTTTGGCTTTGATAGGTGACTTTCACTTTATCATAGCAAGTATTTAACAAATGCTTTTTTGATCATTTGTTCCTCCACCCATCTACCTATCCATTCATTCATCCCCAGGGCATCCCATTTCACTTTAGACAACTATTTGTTAAGAAATTTTTCATGATAGTAGACTGAAGTCTTACCTCATGTATTTTTCTCTTAATCGTTCTAGCTCTGTATTCTGAGGCCAAATTAAAATGAATCTAAACACTCTTCTACATGACAACCCTTCATCTGGAGGGGTTTGAAGGCAACTATCATGGACCTCCAGAATAAACCTCTGCAATATAAAAATCAATGAAATAATGGCTGTAGAAGTGCTTTTATAAACAGTAAAGCACTATCTGGATGGGTATCTTTGTAATCACTCCTTATATAGCAGCCTCATCCCATGTCCATCTTCAGGCCTTCTCCAGCTCCATTATATCTCTCCTGAGATGTAGAATGAGAACTGAATGGAGGCCATGGATTGCCAGAAGCCCAGGATAGTAGAAGGAGGTTTATTGTTCCAATTACCTTCCTGATGCCTTTGCTAACTTTTTTGGTTCTGGTAGAACTTGGCACAGTGAGTCTACAAGGAATCTCTGTCCTCTTTTCTGGGGTGTCATGTGATCTTGTTATCCTATAAGTATAGCTTGGGTTATAGCTTAGAATCATAGGCTTAGAAGTGGATGAGATCACAAAGGCTATCTAGTCCAAACTCTTTATTTTACAGATGAGGGAACTAAAGCCCAGAGCAGTTAAATGATTTGCCCAAGAATACACAGGTAGTAAATGACAGAGTCATATTTGGACCCAAGTCCTGTGAGTCCAAATACAGTATTTCCACAGTACCAAATTGCTTTTCTGCTCTGTTCGTTTAAAAGTTAAGCCCTTGACCTGGTGTTTTTCTCCTTTCACAACTTGAATTCTTAACTCTTCTTGGTCATGAACCTCTTTGGCAGTCTGGTGAAACCTATAGATCCCTTCACAGAATATTGCTTTTAAATGTACAAGATAAAATATTGTTGTTCAATTATTTCAGTCATGTCTGGCTCTTTGTGACCCCATTTGTTGTTTTCTTGGCAAAGATGCTAGAGTGGTTTGCCATTTCCTTCACCAGCTCATTTTACAGATGAGTAAACTGAGGCAAAATGTGTTAAGTGACTTGCCCAGGGTCACACAGTTGCTAAGCGTCTGAAGTCAGATCAGAACCCATGAAGCTGTATGAGTTTTTGTGACTCCAGGGCCAGCACTCTATTCACTGCGCCACCTAGCTGCCTAACATAAAATATTTCAGAGAACAAAGAAAACCCAAAACTGAAATACAGTCATCAAAATATCAAAAAAGGAAACCAAATTGATGGACTTCAGGTTAAGGACTCCTAGTCTGTACTCTCTTTCACTCTTTACCCTGATGAGATCATTAATTTCTTCAGCCTCAAATATATCTCCAGCCTTGATCTTTCTCTTGAGAACCAAAGCTGTATTTCCAGTTTCCTGATATTTATCTCCACCTGGATATTCTACCAGTACCACAAAATCAATTAATCATTTCCCTACCCATCCCCAAAACAGCCTAGCTCCACAGCCCAATTTCCTTAGACCTGCCAGTGGTGCCATCATTCTCTCAGTCTGAACCTTGGTGTCATCTTTGACTCATCCCTTTCCTTCATTCATATACTAAGTCCTCTAGGTTTTTATCTTCAAAATGTCTCTCAGATACATTTCAGCTGCCAGATTAATCTTTCATCATGTCATTACCTGCCTCAAAAAACTTTCAGTCCTTCCCCATTCCCTATAGGGAAAAGCCCAAGCAATTTTGCCTGGTAATCTAGGTCCGCCCTCCTGTCCCACCCCACGAACTGTTCCCCACTTCATTTATCCCAACTCCTCTCCCTCTATTATCCTAGATGTATTCTTCTTGTGTTCACATGTCGAATTCTCCTTTATATGTGATCTCCCTCTATTAGAATGTAAACTTCTTAAGATCTGCTGTCTGTTTTTCTACTTGTGGCCTCAGTACTTAGCAGAGTGCTTTACGAATAGTAAGAGCTAGATAAATGCTCATTCACTCAGTCATTCATTATTCATTTATTTATTTGTAAGTTAATTTTTTTGTGCAGTTTTTCTAAATTTCAAAATTGATTTTTTTTGGTTACATTAAAACTTTCACTTCAACCAAACTGATCTCATTGTCACTGTACTCAACATACTTATGTGGAGAGCAAAATGTCACATGTACAGAGAGAGAGGCTCATCTGGGGCTCAGGCTTGTGTGTGACTTGAAGAAGACTGAACATGCATCTCTAATCCCTTCTGCCCTTATTCTTCTCCAAGGAAGACTTTCATTTCTGCCAGGAGGGGAAGTAGGAAGTTGGAGCCAGAGAGAGTGAGGGTACTGGGCTAGAACTTTATCTATCTGCTTCCTTTAATATTGTTTGTTTAGGGGATATGATCAGATTCCATCTATGTTTGATTTCTTTTCATCTCTGGGGGTAAGAGTGACCTCAAGCTCTATATCCAAGGCTTGACCCTTTTCCCACCTAATACCAGGTCAGCAATGAATGCATGTAGGGAATAGCAAAGAAACCCATTGATCCAAATCATAGCAAAACAGAAATCAGAGAAGGTATACACAGGAGAATATATACCAGACAGTAGAGCGAAGGAACTCTTCCATTGGGAGAAAGATAACTTAGCTCAACCAAGAAAGATTATCCTTGATCTCATTCAAGAGGAATACTCCCTGGAATCTCTGGAGTAGCAAGCTGAGGGTAGGTACATGATGGAGACTGTCATCTCCTCTCATATATTCTCAGAATCATTTTCTTCAGCAACCTCAAGTGGGCTTAGACTCTTCCATCTCTCTCAAAGCTAGAATCCAGAAATGCCTAAAAGATGGATTCTCCAAGGGGGACTGGCTGAGAACTGAAGCTCTTGCTTATCACTGTTTCCACCCCTCATTTAGTTCATGAGCTTCATCTTTCCCAATAAGGGGAGAGTCCTGTACCAATGGGCTTTAGAATGGGGACTACACTTATCTTAACATCTTTGCTCATGCTGTTCCTCCTTGCTTGAAACATTCTTCCCCATTGCAAAGTTTATACATCCTTCAGAGCTCATTGTAAGTCCCAAGTCTTTGGTAAAGCTTGACTCTTCCAGCCTACAGTGACTCTTCTCTCTTGATATCCAATGTAATATCTTTTATTGTTATTTAAATGGATCAGGTCTATTCAATAAGAATGTAATTTCCTTCAAGGTGAGGAGGACAAAACAAGTTTTTGTTTTATTTAGTTGAGGGAGGTAAGGGGAGACTAAATATAGCAGTATCCCTGCCCTCAAGATGGTGGAGGTGATGGGATATGACAGAATGTGATGACAGCAAAGTCCTCTAATAAGTTAGAGGAGGAAGACTTCTCTTTCAAATAGGACCCTTAGGAAAGACTCCAGGAAAAAAATGGCACCTGGACTGGGTCCTGTAATCTCCCTTCAGCTATGTAACTGAATTGAAATCAGCCTCAAATCTAATGATATACAAGACTATTTAAGGCAAAGTCATTAAATTTTCAGCCAAAAATATTTATTGACCATCTACTCTGTGTTGGGGCATAGTTCATAGAGCACTCATATAGGATCCTATATTTTCTATCAGTTTCCTTAGCCCAAATCAAATATATATGGCAATTTATCATGAGTCACATGCAACCCTCTCTTTAGCATGAGGTAACCTGGAATTAGGACATCTGGGTTCAGTTCTCATCCCCAAGACACCACATGTGACTATGGATAAATTACTTCTTGAGCATCAGTTTTTTCATCTGTAAAATGGTGACAATAATATGGTTGCTCCCTATCTCACAGGGGTGTTGTTTTTTTTATTTTAATGATATTTTATTCCCCTCCCCAAACATGTAAAAACAATTGTTGACATTTATTTTGGTTTAAGTTTTGAGTTCCAAATTCTCTCTCCTTCTCACCCTCCCTCTCTCCTTCCCAGCTCTCTTCCTCCTTGAGAGGGCAAGCAATCTGATATAGATTTCATATCTCACCAGGATGTTGTGAGCAAAGTGCTTTGAAAGTCTAGAAGTTAGAAACATTGAAGTAGAATATAAATGTGAGTTGTTATCCTATGTGCATTTCATGATTAGAATGAGTAGCCAGAAGCGATTACTTTATCAGGTTGGCCTCTATAATTCCTCTTTCTAAAGAGGCAGCTAGACGGTATAGTGGAGAGAGCACTGGATTCACAATCAGGAAACATTTACCTCAGAAATTTACTATCTCTCTGACATGGGAAAAGTTGCTTAACCTCTTCCAGATTCATTTTCACAATCTGTAAAATGAGGATAATAATAGCACCTACCTCACAGGATTCTTATGAGTATCTAGTAGGAAATGCTTTGTGAACCTTAAAATGCTCTATAAATGTTATTATTATTATCTAAATAGAAATTAGCCCTGGAGCTGTGATTACTGATTACGTGTGGTCATTTCATTTTGACTACTATATTTAAACCACGAATGAGTAGTCCAAGTAAACTTCCAAGGTGACATTAAAGATGAGTTTCACCTAGAGGAATTTCACCTTTTTTCCCGTTGAGGTAAATTCAGTGCAAAAGTTTCTGGAGTGAACAATGTCTAGGTGGTCAGACAGGCTCTGAGTCTCCCTCTGTTACTGGTTTGTCATATGACCTTGTCCAAGGTACTTACTTCTTGGCCATTATCTGTAAAGTGAAGGGGATTGGACTGGATGGCCCCTAAGGCACCTCTCAGTCCTATGATTCTAAGTCCAGGAATTTTGGTGCTTAGGGGAAAGAGAGTCTTTAGGCCAATATTCTCCTTGCTACTTTCCTAGAGCTGGAAGGTTTGCATTTTGCTCACTTCTTGAGCTAGGATTTTTGCCTTGGGCATTTAATGACTGACACAATTTCCCCTTTTAAGTCCAGGACCAATGCCTTCTCTGGCTTCTTATAGCTTTTCAGCATGCTGGCAAGTCACTAGTCACTTTGGAATTCAGAGCATGAAGGATCAAGATTAATTCAATTGGGTAGAGCTGCTGAAGAGCCATCAGTCCCTTGATTCCCCCTCCTCCTGGCCCCATAATAAAGTTTTTTTTTTTTCCAAACCCATTCTAGGTCAGACTTTTCCTTAGAAGAATATCATCCAGAAGTTTCACCTTTTCAACCTATAACTATAAAAATGTATATTCTCTCTCCTTTCCTCCCTCCCACCACCCCTTTCTTCTTCAGAAGCAGTAAGGTTAAACTCTTGCTTTTTAAATAATTGAAGGAGATGATAAATTTCAATAAGAAATTAGTGAAATTCAGTTTGAGTTTAGAGATACAGATACAATTTTTTTAGAAATTTAGAAAGAATTGTAATTCTGCCAAAGTCATTGGGCTTTGTCTGAATGAGATTGCAACATATCTACTCTGATGAGGGTTCAAAATTTATTTCATCCAAGGATTTTTATTATCAATGGCCAATAAGATGTCTGATAGGTTGAATCCCACAAAATAAACATGAAATTTTCCTCAAAAGATTGAGACATTTAATGGGGTATATTCAAGTAGAATGGGTAGAACATCTTTCTTATTTTAAAGTTTTTTGTTTACATCCCCCAAATAATACTTGGCACATTGCTGGTGCTTAATAAATGCTCTTTCCTTGTTTGATAATGTGAAGCATGGGCTCTTACTCTGGGATATACAGAATTTCAAGGACTCTGTGGATAGATCTAAGGGGTGGGATGCAAATTTGAATAGGAAAAAATACAGCTTTGTTCTCACTAATTTCTAGCTGAAAGCTACTATGTCCTTTAAATATGTGTGTGTGTAAAATACATGCATTTATGTATACATGCATATACATACACATGTGCACACATACACCCCCAACATTATTCTAAACAGGGATCCATAGCTTTTACCAGACTTTCAAAGGGGTACATGACACACAGAGAAAGGTTAAAGACACTTAATTTAAACAAAACTTGAACAGACATTAAGGAAATGCTTGTGAATGATAGAGATGAATATTTTCCCAATTTTCATGGTCTATTCAATATCCTCTCCATTCACTGCACCACATAGCTGCCCATGGAGCGCAGAGGACAACTTAAATATCACCACTTTTCAGAGGTCTTTTCTGATTTTCCCAGCTCTTAGTACTCTCCCTACCACCCCCACTGAAATTTATACATCTTTTGATGGGGGCTTGAACTTGTCTATGTACATATGGTTTCCCTGTAATAAAATGTAGAGTCCAGAGAGCAGGAATCCTTTAGTGTTTTTTCTTTGTATACCCAGAATCTAACATATACTTTGTGCCTAAGAAATACTTATTGAATTGATTTCAATTGAATAGCATAGCATAAGTTTTCATTCACATTTAAAGATGACGTTAGTTCCATATTTAGTTAGTTGTCTAGCCAACATCAGAGTGAAAGGATGGAGTGAGCACTGGAAAGGAGGACAGAAGACATATTTCTTCAGTTATGAATTCAATATGTTAGCTTGGGTAACTGCTATCTTTACGGGTCTCTGTTTCCCTAGTTGTGCAATGAGGAGTTTGGGCTCATTGATTTCTAAGGGTCCTTCTAACTCTATCATTTTATGATTTATATATTTGTTGGGAGGAAAATGATTGAAAAGAAATTATTCTAATGTGCCAGAAGATTTGAATAGTTGGTTGGGATCATACCTGTATGAAATTACTTTAGAAATCAACTAACCAAAAAATCATAAGCATTATGGTATGCTCAGATCTATCCTTAGTGTTGTATAAAAGACCTGGCTAGTTAGCCAGAGCTAGATATTAACTGATCAGCCAAAAAGGATTTATGCAGGGCTTCCTGTGTGCCAGGGAGAATGTGCTAAATTTTGGGCATTCCTAAAATAGCAAATGCACAGTCCTTGACCTCCAGGAGTTCACATTCTAATAAGGGAAACAATATACAAACAATTATCCACAAACGAGAGATTCTGTAGAATATAGGGAAGGCAATTTTGAAGGAAAAGCACTAGCAATAGGGAGGACTGTAGAAAGATTTCATGAAGAAGGTAGGGTTTGACCTGAATCTTGGCAGAAGCAAAGGATGCCAATAGTCAGAGGTGAGAAGGGAAAATATCTAGTATATGGTTACAACCAATAAAAGGTATAGAATTAGGAGATGAAGGGCTGGGTTTGAGGAACTATATGAAGGTCATTATCTCTCAATTATAGACTTCATAGAGGGGAATAACTTGTTAGAAGACTAGAAAGGTAGATTAGGGCCAGGCTATCAGGAGTTCTGAATTCCAAATGGAGGATATTCTGTTTGATCCTGGAGGTTACAGGAAACCAGTGGAATTTCTTGAGTGGGGGGATTGTAGACTGTGAGAGAACCATTTGGCTATCAATTTTCTTCCCCAAAATGACCTTAGCCCCTTCAAATTTCCCTTGCCTGTTCTACTGGATCTATCAATAGTCAGTAAAAAAGTTTTATTTGGGATAAACTAGCTTCTCAATATGATTTTCCATAGGTACTTAGAGAAAACAGAAAACACAGTTATGCTGGCTCCTAACTGGTCAACTACTGGCCTTGGAAGCAATTAATTGTGTTATAGGGGAGGGAAGAAAGTTTTCTAATCTATTAGGCTGTAATTCTCTTGAAGGGAGGGGTGGGGGGAGGTCCAGAATAGAGTGAATCTAGTCTCTCTTTTTGGCTAATATGCATAAGAATTGAAAATAGAGAACAATCAAAACCTAGGCATGAGGGTAGCTAGGTGATTCAGTAGATTGAGCACTGGGCCTGGAGACAGGAGGTCCTAGGTTCAAATATGGCCTCAGACATTTCCTAGCTATGTGACCCTGGGCAAGCCTCAGTTTCCTCCTCTATAAAATGAGCTGGAGAAGGAAATGGCAAACCACTCCAGTAACTTGGCCAAGAAAACTCTAAATGGGGTCATAAAGAATTGGACATGACTGAAATAACTAAACAACCAAAATTTAATAGATCATCAAAAATCCCCAGCAGAGAGTTTTGAGTTACAGCTTAGGTGGAGTTCTCAATTCAAGGGTTTTCATGTGGAACCATAGAATCATAGCGCCAAAGCTAGAAGGCACCTCAAAAGCCATCTAGTTCAATCCCCTCATTTGAAAGATCAGAAAATTGAGGCCAAGAAGGTTAAGAGACTTGCCCAAAGTCACACAAGCAATAGATATTAGAAGTGAGATTTGAACACAAATCATCTGATCCCACAATCACTGCTCCTTTTTGTTACATTAGACCCCAAAATTAAGTGGAGGTTCTCTGGAATCTTTGTCCAAGAGGGAACCAATGAAGAGACCGGTCACCTGGGGCTATATATTAGAGTTCTTTTGATAGTAAAACCAATCAAGGGTGAATATAACTATCATGATTTATATTTCCATTAAATTATTGTAAGAGGGAAAATGTTAATAGCATGAAAGCTAATCTGGAGAGTGGAAAAAAAATCTGGGTTGGCCAGACTTCCCACAATAATATTAATATGTTACTTTTATATATATTTTCCAGTCTACCTGAGTTCAAATTTGACCTGAGACACTAGCTGTGTGACCTCTGGGTCATTTAACCCTGTTTGCCTCAGTTTCCTTATCCATAAAATGAGTTGGAGATTGAAATGGCAAACCACTCCAATATCTTTGCAAAGAAAACTCCAAATGGGGTCATGGAGAGTTGGACTGAAATGACTGAATGACAAAAAAATCTCAGTCAATATAACCTTTTCAGTTCATTGTCTCATTTGTTCCTCTCAACAACCTCCAGTGCAGTAGCCAGGGCAGATGTTAGTCTAGCCATATTACAGGAAGCTAAACTGAGGCTCTGAGAAGTTCAATGGACCTTCCAAGGTTATGCAATAAATAAGTGAGGAAACTGGGACCAGAACCCAGAATGGCTGATTTGTAGCCCAAGTGTTTTCTAGTATACCATGCTCCCTTCTGAACCCAGTAGATTCTCAGAGGAGTTGCAGATTCTTCAGACACAAATGAGAGTGGAAGAGGCTTGTTATCTTGGCTGAGAATTCTGAAGATGCCAACACATTTTCCCCTTTTGACAAATCTACAGTTCATTTCTTTCTTTTTTTTCTTTTCTCTCACTCTCCCTCTCTTTTTTAGCAACTTCGGAATGTCTATGAGGTGAGAAAGAAATGTAGCATGATGTTAGCCAGGGTTAATATAAGGCAGTTCTAGAAACGAGGACCTGCAAATGTCACCAGCATGTGTTAAGTGGAAAATCCTTGGAGTCAAAAACACACGTTCTTGAAATGTGTGGAAGTAAAAGGAGAATTTTCAATTTCTAGAAGAAAAATCACCCTGGTGCAGAATATGTAACTTTGGGCGTAAGGAGATTGGAAGTTTGTGACCATTTATATTATTACCATGGTACCAGGGAATGAAATATTGTCTTCTCCCTTTATCATATTTCTGTACCATCATCATACTCAGCAGCAACTACTATAAGCACCATTAGCTATCTCTTTTGGAATAAATGTATATTCTAGACTTGAAGAGCCCCATGGATGTGTTTTCTCTGGTGAGCTAGATGTAATCTTCCTTAAAGCTACAGGAGGTATTATACTTTTTAGGTGCTGTCTTTTCTGATTATTTTAGGAACAGAGCAACATAAAATCTTAAAATCTTTGTTTAATTTAGTTTCCTTATACATAGTCTTTATATGAACCAAATGTCAAGGTAGAAGAAAATTCTAGGCAATTAGTGATGAAAAGACAGTTAGGTGGCCTAGTGAATAAAGTTCTGGACTTCGAGTCATGAAAACCCAAGTTCAAACTCTGCTTTTGACACTTACTAGTTTTGTGAATCTTGGCAAGTAAATTAAGCTCTCTCCTTGGCTTAATCAACTATAAAACTGGCATCTAGGTGGCACAATGGATAGAGTTCTGGGCCTCAAGTCAGGAAGTGTCCTCTTCCTGAGTTCAAGTCTGACTGTAGACACTTACTAGCTACGTGATGCTGGACAAGTCAATAAACCCTGTTTACCTCGGTTTCCTCATCTGTAAAATCAGCTGGAGAAGGAAATGGCAAATCATTCCAGTATCTTTGCCAAGAAAACTCCAAATAGGGTCATGGAGAGTGGGACATGACTGAAACAACTGAATAACAACAAAACATTTGGCATAATGATAGCATCAATCTCATAGGGTCATTGTGAAGATCCAGGGTGAAGCTGTTGCTAATCTTAAAGCGCTACGTGAATGCAAGCAACAATTAAAAAGGATAATCTAACTTGGTCCATGATAAAATCCCATCTATTGGCTTTGCCAAATTCAGAAGAGAATTTGCTGAAGATTTTTGTGAAGGAAGAAAAAGATTCCTGGAATCCATAAGATTGGGATGGGTGGAATACGTAACAGCAATGACATTATATTTGTTTTTTTTACCTTCTTTAAGGACTGAGTGTGCAGAGGAGTGAGTGTACTTCCTGGTTTGGGGAGTGGAATGTTGTATCTCTGCCTTCAATGTACTTGATGCTAACTGGCTGATTCATTTTGGAGACATGTTAGCTGGCTAAATGGTATTTGGGGAATAGACTAGATGGAGGTTGATAAGCAACAAGAATAGGGAGAACTCCCTAGCCCCTCAATGTCATTCCTAGATTTCTAAAGGGAAAAGAAGAATCATCCTTTGGGAATACAACTTAATAGTGGGAGCAGGAGATGGGAGAGTAAGCCCAGAGCATACATACATACATATATGTGTGTGTGTGTGTGTGTGTATGTTTTTACACACACACTTATGATTGAACATATTGTTTCCTCCCAAGGAAGGTAAGCTTCTTGAGTGCAGAGACTGTTTCTTTTATTTTTCTGTATCCCCGATACTTAGCACAATATGCAGAATATAACACTTAATGACTTCTAACTAAATTAATGAATAAACCTATTGCTGATCAATAATTCCTTATAGTGTTGATGAAAAATGATAAAACTTTTACTTTAATATTTTCATGGAGGTGAACATCACTATTCTGTGACATGTTTCCAACTTTCCTAGTTCTCAGAAAGTTTTTGGTGTTAAGGTTAAATCTGACTTTCTGTAAATCTGCCTCTGTGTACTAGCCACCCAGTGGGTCTAGCTCTGCTCTGTGTGAATACAAGTTATTGGCCTACCTCTTTCTCCATTTGACTACTCTTCAGCTTTTTGAAAAAACAGCAGTATAACCAGTGGAAATGCGACGGGAGGGGAGTTTAAGGGAGTGAAGGGGAAATTTTTTCTAAAAATAAAAAAAATTAATAAAAAATAAAAAATATATACTTTTGTCTGTTCCCCAAAACAAAACAAAAAAACAACAACAGCAGTATGTTCCACATTAGACCTTTCTTGGCTAAACATCCCTAATTCTTAGGATTGTAGATTAACGGAATCTCAGGACTGTGAAGTGTGGAAAATATAAATAAGGTAATGGGGTCACCAGAGATATTATAAATAAACTAAGTGGTTTGTGGGAACACACACACTGGAATTTATGAGAGGCTAGACCTGGACATTGAAGACTTGAACAGCCAAGCAGCTCCTAACTGTCAAAAGGGACCATTGACCAACTGCCTTCCTGAGCCAGAGTCCCACAGGCAAGGTAACAGGATATAACTGGTTTAATAATGAACAATTAAAAGGAGGGATAGGAATGTCTACTCTAAAACCTTAAACCTTAATGACAAAATCCCACAGGGAAAGGGAAGGACTTATTACTACACTATCTTAGTTATCTAAACTAACAGGGCCCAATGAGCTGTAAATGGAGTCACTGGGTGACTGCCTCAGACCTGGAACCTGCCAGGCTTGAGTACAGCTAAGGGCTTTGTGGCTTTGGGATTCTCACTGCAATTCCCTGATGATCTCTGGATGCCAAAAGCCAAGGTTGTCTCAGGTACCAGGTTGTGAGGGAGTGCTTGAAGTGCTGTCCACCAGATCTCAAACTTCTCCTTCTTCCTTTGGCACTGTAGATCTTGTCCTCTTTGCTAGATGCCACACCACACAAGATCCCAGGGGAAAATCAGGATGCAAGGTGTCCTTTTACTCTGAGTTCTCCCAGGGCTCACCACAGTTTGTGTTAACCCCTAATGGAATCCTTCCCAGAGCACAAGTCACTTCTTCCTGCTCCTTCATTCCAACCTGGAATTCTCAGCTCCAGCTCCTTCCTGCTATGTACTTAATACCTAATCAATAACTAATCTAATCTTGCTCACAACAGAAGGACCCTACTGATCACAAATCCATGCTACATGACCATGAGTTTCCTCTACCCCAGTCTGAATAAGTGTTTATCCAACTTCTAATTGAAGACTTCCGGTTATGGGAGTATTCATGACTTCTCATGGAAGCCAATTTCACTTTGGAACAGAGATCACCATTAGGAAGTTTTTTTTCCCTTATATCCACTCCAAATCTGCCCCTCTCTTTGTTATTCCTAGTTCTGCCCTTTTAGGACAAGCAAAAATAATACAACTGTTCTTTATGACAGCTTTCCAAGTCTTTAAAGACTTGAAGACAGATGTTTCACTCCCTTCTCCCCACCAAGTCTTCTCTTCTCTAAACTAAATATCTCTATCTCCTTTACTTTTGGCTTTTGGTTTGTAAGATGAATATTATCCTGGAGTCTTCTGGATACTTCCCAGCTTGTCAATATCTTTTCTAATATGTACCACCCCAAATTCAAAATTCAAAATAAAATTCACTAAATTCAAAACACCACCAGATGTGTTCTCCCCAGGGATGAGTATAATGGAACTTTAGCTTTCTTTCTTCTAGACACTAGTTCAAGATAGCATAGCATTTTTGGTGGCTATGTCATACTATTGACTCATATGGACCTTATCGTTTAACTAAAAACCCAGATCTTTTTTTTCATGTGACATCAAGCAAAGGAAAATATACATTGCCTAGACTTATCTTCCTTATCTTCCTTATCTACCTGAACCTATGACTTTTACAATTCATCATTAATTCCCAAATGTGGGTTCTAACATTGACAATAGATAATTTTTCCAATAGTGTAGAAATCAACCCCATTCATTCTTTCTCATTTTGGGCAATTTGGTCATTATTTTTCCATTAATCTTTCTGAAAAGTATGTTTCCAATATTTATTTATTTATTTATTTGTTTATTTAAACCCTTAACTTCTGTGTATTGGCTCCTGGGTGGAAGAGTGGTAAGGGTGGCAATGGGGGTCAAGTGACTTGCCCAGGGTCACACAGATGGGAAGTATCAGAGGCCAGATTTGAACCTAGGACCTCCGTCTCTAGGCCTGACTCTCAATCCACTGAGCTACCCAGCTGCCCCCTCTTTCCAATATTTTTTATTAGACATTTATTAATATTTGTTTTTAACCTGTTTACATACTTTATGCCCCTACTTTCCCCTTCACCCCCCCCGCTTTCCCCCCACCCATGGCCAATGCACATTTCCGCTGATTGTAACATGTGTCCTTGTTCAGGGTCTATTTCCCATTCATGTCCGCCTCAGCCCATGCATTCAAGCAATTGTTTATCTTATATGTTTCCTCTCCTGCAGTCCTTCCTCTGAATGTGGGTAGCATCTTTACCATAAATCCCTCAGAGCTGTCCTGTGTCATTGCAGTGCTGCTGGTACAGAAGCCCATTACATTTGATTTTACCACAGTATATCAGTCTCTGTGTACAATGTTCTTCTGGCTCTGCTCCTTTTGCTCTGCATCACTTCCTGGAGGACTCTCCAATTTGCATGGAATTCCTCCAGTTTATTATTCCTTTTAGCACAATAGTATTCCATCACCCGCATATACCACAATTTGTTCAGCCATTCCCCAATTGAAGGACATCCCCTCATTTTCCAGTTTTTTGCCACCACAAAAAGCGCAGCTATAAATATTTTCATACAAGTCTGTTTATCTATGATTTCTTTGGGGTACAAACCCAACAATGGTATGGCTGGATCAAAGGGCAGGCAGTCTTTTATAGCCCTTTGGGCATAGTTCCAAATTGCCAGCCAGAATGGTTGGATCAGTTCACAACTCCACCAGCAATGCATCAATGTCCCGATTTTGCCACATCCATCCAACATTCATTACTCTCCCCTTCTTTCATTTTAGCCAATCTGCTAGGTGTGAGGTGATACCTCAGAGTTGTTTTGATTTGCATTTCTCTAATTATTAGAGATTT